>NC_069505.1:151933677-152173677 GCF_027579735.1 Bombina bombina
AGTGATTCTTGTATTATCTCATGAAGCAGTTATATGGCAGTGCAGAGGTTACATTCAGCATGCTTCACTGAGAGCACAGACAAATTCAGGTTCGTTACAGGATGACATGACTTTAATTCCTTTATGAATGCACAGTAGTGCAGTAACCAGTTAGAGAGTTTGTGAAATTGCATTGATATTTGTGTGTGTGTTTTGCAAGTTTAATAGGAGAATGAATATTTCTATAGTAGATCTCTGTACAATGTATCAGCAAGTAAATAGGTACTGCATTTGATGGATCACCACATGCACACACTGCTAATCGCCATATAGTCTTAGTTTTATGATTATTCATAAGCCAAATGCTTGTTAACAAATTAGCATTCTTTGTGGTACATATAGTAAAACTCAATTTTAGAGGATACATTAATAAACTCAGTATATTATTTCAAGGATGTTAAGTGCCTTTTCCCCAGAACACAAAACTACTTTTATTATGATGTTGTTTTGGCCATTCCATTTACTCCTTTGAAGACATCTTATACTTTTTTAGTTGAAGAGAATGGAAAGTAATTTTTGTTCCCTTTCATGTTTCAGATAGAGCAAGTGATTTAAAACAACTTTACAATTTCCTTCTATTATTTAAATTATTTATTTGTCTTGGTATCCCTTGTTGCTAAGGATACTTAGGTAGGCTCAGGAGTTGCTTATTGGTGGCTGCACATATATGCCTCATGTTATTCGCTCACACAATGTGTTCAGTAGCTTCCAGTGCATTGCTGCTTTTTCAACAAAGAATACCAAGAAAATTATACAAATTAGATAATAGAAGTCAAATGAAAAGATGATTAAATGTATATGTATCAATAAGAACAATTTTTAGGTTTCATGTCACATTTCATGATTCTCTAAAAATTCAAGCGGCAATTGAAGAGATTTTTCTCAAGTAGGATATTAGGCATAATTCATCGAAATTATTGGCCTTGACTTACTAAATGTAGAGGCTTTTTTCCCACCAGTTAAATAAACTTATATTTTTTCAGTGATTTTTTTTTCTATGCAGATTATTAGATTGTAAATAAATCACATGCACTAGAGTGCATATATTAACTAAAGTTGTTTCACTCTCTTGAGTGAAATATTTAGTTTATGTTCCCTCTAGGGCAAACACATAGATTTCAGAAAAAAAAAAATCTAAACTAAAAAACAAAACTATAAGTGTCTGAAGTTATAAATCACCATTACAAAATACATATTACATGGAGCATAATCACAATTTCCATTATATTATACATTTTACAAAACAATAGTAGATGCTGCTGTGTTTTGTGTATCAGAATATATATATATATATATATATATATATGTTGTTATATATATATATATATATATATGAATTTAAAGGGGCATGGTACTTAAATATGTTCTTTTTTATAATTAAAATAAGTTGTTTCAAAATATATTACACTGCTTTGTGCTTTGAGAAATGATTGTTCCTGTAATGAATAAAACAACTTTTACTTAAAGGAATTGTCCCTATCGGCCAGTGGGAAGTAGGATTGCTTTTAAAATTCATGCACAATATAAAATAAAATAAAAAATATGACTTTTGCTCTCTCATAAATATAGTACAAAAAAGTAATATGTCCCTTTAATTGCAACAATTAAAAAACAATCCTTATGTTCATGAGATCTTTCATCAAAATCAGTTTGTGAAATTATTTATGGCTATTTAAAGTTCACAAAGTTTTTAAGTGTAATAGAAACTCATAAAACTACACACATTGGGCTATATTTATTATAGTGCAAGCAGACATGATACAATGTAGCGTATCATGACCGCTGCACATCGATAAATGCCGACAGTATACGCTGTCGGCATTTATCATTGCACCAGCAGTTCTTGTGAACTGCTGGTGCAATGCCACCCCCTGCAGATTCACGGCCAATCGGCCTCTAGCAGGGAGTGTCAATCAATCCGATCGTATCCGATCGGGTTGTTTTCTGTCCGCCGCGTCAGAGCAGGCAGACAAGTTATTAAGCAGCGATATTTAGACTGCTGCTTCATAACTTCTGTTTTCTATATGGAGTTTGATAAATCGGCCCCAGGGTCAACCTTCTCTGAGTTAAATAGTTATCAAAATGTGGTGTCTCTTTTTCCATTGTTTTGTTTTTGAGGCTTTAAAAAACAAACAAACAAAAAAAAACCCACAAGTTATTGGTAACACGTGAATGCACCTGAATCATTGAGAACGATTGGTCAATAGGCAAAGTCCATGGAGCATATTTGCCAAATCAGCACAGTGGTCCACACATATAGTGTGCACATGGTGCCAATCTCAATGCTATATCTAAAACACCTTTTTGAATGTTGCTTTGTGGGTATTTATGAAATATGAGCTAGATAGAATTATGTATTCAAAACAAAGATGTGCCTGAAAATGATATGCAGATGTATCATTTAAAATTATATTAGTTGTTAAAAAAAAATTAAATAAGTAACATTTTAATGTTGATAAAGCAATGGCCACCAACTTTTGTAACCTAGATTTTCTCCTCTGCTGTGGTCAATTAAAGACAGCTATAAATGGATTACTAAAGTGTCTGATATAGCAGTGTTAAGTCTGGAGCCCAAACCTGCACTTTTTACAAGAATTTGAAAGCCCACAATGTTCATAATTAATTTTCAGGAAAAGGAAAACATAAGAAAAATATTTTGTAATTTTTTTTATCTATTTTTTGTTACTACATATAGTAAAATATTTTATAATATTATCTCAAAGTGCTTAATATGCTTTTAAGTCTGTTTTGATGCATGTAAGCAGTTGCCTATGGTCAGCATCAATATAAGATTTTGACCAAGCATAATACAGCTTTGCAAGGCACTCAGGCTGTGTTAATAAAACTGTGCATGTCATTAGAAGCATTGTTAGTCATGAGTGGGATAAAAGAGATTATTTAAGTTGTGTTCACTGCACAACTGCATATATAGGGCAGAGGGTGGTCCTGGTAAGGAAACATCATTTTCTACCTCTTCCTCACTTTTTTATTTAAACTTATTTTTCTCCTCTAATTTACCATTTATCTTCTCCTAAGTGAAGGATAAGCAAAAAATTAGCAATCTAAAAAGACTGATGATAACTCAACCTGTGCTTATTTATATGAAGTGATAACGTTAGACCAGGGTTTTTCAAAGTCTTAGGCAGTGGCTTCCCCTCTGAAGAAATTTACAAAACACTGCCCCCCATAATAGATGTTCCTTTATTTTTAATTTTAATGACAAAATTGTAATATTTATTTGTAGGTTAAATTTAGGGGATTTATATCTGAACCAGGGTTCCATATCTCTCAAGAGCTGATTCTGCTCAACCAAAAGAGTGCGTTACTCAAGTTTCAATCTGCACTTTATTACTCCTGGGTTAATCGCAAGTTGCTGATTAAGATAACAAAATGTAACCCAGTCTCTGAGCAACTTCAACCTCTATGTTATGACATGGCAAATGTCATTGTTGGTTCTTAAAAAAAACATTCTATGTTTTGCAAAAGTAAGCTGCTGGTTGTTGTCTTCCATAGAGTAGTGTGAAGCTTCATTTCTCCTTATATTCTCTAGTGCCCCCTGGGGAGGCCCACGTCACACATTGAAAACCACAGCTTTAGACTAACAGTAGAATTTTTAAAACATAATTAACAGATCTATGGATGATGCTAGAACCAAAAACATAAGTCTCCTAAAATTCAAAATACATCTTTCAAAGCAAACTTTAGTATAGTAAATGGAGTACAGTGGGGAGTGGGCAAGAATAATATAACCCCCACATAGCTTGGACCTTATTTTTATTAATATTGTGAATATTTTTTATTTACTGAGTGTTGTCAAGTGGATTTTATAGCACACACTGAAACACTTTATTATTGCTGTTGTTTTATCCCTGTTTTGTTTAATTCAGTAACACATTCTAGATCTCACGTTGCTCTAATGATTTTTTTCCTCCAACAACTGTAGATTTATTTGTGAAGTCGATGTATGTACTAACAAAGAAGCTAGAGGTTGAATGTTTTTATATGCTAATAATCAGGAAGAAACTGTAAAATATCTGTAAATTTATACTTAGCATTTTTATAATAATAAAAATAGTTTTTTATATCTCCCTATCCAACATCTATCCATCTAATCTCATTTACATTCCATAAAAAAGATAACTTAATTATTCAGTACAGAAATACATTTATTAGTCATGGAGTCTGAGTGATTATATATATATATATATATATATATATATATATATATATATATATATATATATGAGAAAAATGTTAAAATAATCTATTTTAATGTAGCCTTTTACTACAACACTGTTCTGTCTTTTTCTGTCTCTGACAAATGGGGTAAATACATAGTTAAAGCTATGCTCATGTGCCACTGCAGATGGATATACATCGGATGAACCTTTCACGGGCAGGCTTACATGCATATTTTCAAATCCTCATCTGAAGCAGAATAAGGTGTTAAAAAATATAGTAAATGAAGGGAATTTATAAGGTACAAAATTACACAAAATTCTGATTCCCCAGAATTGTGACAAAGTATGCATTCTCCTACCCCTTTTCAAACTCAGTGTAGAAAACATTATACAAACATGAAATAATTGTAGCAAAAACCTCCTATAAATTGACAAAATATTATCTATTTTTACACTTACCCAATTCTCCCATCTGTTTTGAATCATGTAATTATTTATTAGTTTAAAGAAACCTGCATATATTTGTCACAACATAAACAAAATGCTGATATGTGCTCATTATTATTATGCCAATTACTTGATAGGTGTAATGACATGAACCCCCCTCCCTCCCCCCCCCTAGTGTGAGGGCATAATAAATGCATCCCTGAAATAGGAACAATGTTGTAAGGTATTTGTCATTGTTATAGCAATCAGCAGAAGCTGGACAGACACAGGACCACTCATTTTTAAAAGTAGGATTGTTTGTTTCCAGCAAGGGGTCCCAAGTTAGCCTATCTATCATGGGAACAACAAAAATGGTTCTCATGCCCTTTTGTATATATGTGTGTGTTATGTATGTGTAGTTATATAAAACTTGAAATGTCTATATCCATTGATTGGTTAAATAAAAGGCACTAACAGTTTATTGAACCAAATATTTGTATATGTATAAAAAAAATAAAAATAAAAAAAAAAATATATATATATATATATAGATAGATATAAAAATATCACAGCATATCAAGTTCATGTTTGGCTTGATTTCCAAGCCTTTTGTCTTATGCAACCCATCAAAAAAATCAATACAAACAGTAACCCCCAGTAATCATTAAAAAATGGCGCCAAATTGAAGCCATTATGACACAATCTAAACTGTCCAATAATAATATTCCTATTTAGTCATTCTATCTTCATACTTCAGATCACTAAATAAAAATACCCCAATCAAGAACATATTCACTGATGGTTTAATAAATGGTTTCCATTAATAACATATGCATCACTATTAGATCTTTAATCGAGTTCATTACCTATAAAATAATCACATTATGACTTGTTCAACATCACTCACTGGTAATAACCTTGTTCCTGTGCCGAGTGTGAACACAGAAACAGCGCTAAGTAGCAATTTGTTTACAAGGTAACCATTGAGACCTTTTTTAATTATCAATTTTAACTATCAATCATCTTTTTAGTAACAAAGTAACAATAAATAAATCACTAATAGACATTTTGTACAGAATGAAACTATCTATATTATGTTGTTCTAATTAAAGTGCATTATACTTTATTGTTGATATTATAGAAAAAGAGATGCATAAATAATCTAAAAAGTTACCAAAATCAGCCATTGGACATAATCTGCCATAAACTATTTAATAGAGAATATATTAAGCCACTCCATTTGTTTGTTTGTTTTACTTTTTAATGAGGTATTTTTAATAACTTATTTTTTCTGGATATCTCACACAGAAGATTGTATAATGCAAAATCACAAATGTAACTCAATCCCCAATTCAAAGTGATATTAATCAACATAAATACAATGTATCTAGCAAAAGTTGCGCAAAAGTTCAATATATTGTATGCCCTGCATGCGTTATCCATTCAACCTTTGTATTGACTTAAACAGCTCCATTGATCTACGGTTTATCAGTATACACATAAAATGTATGTGTACCCAGCCACCTTGCACTTCCCAATTAATGCTCCTAAATAAGGTTAACTTAGAACTGGCAAAGAGCCTTAGGGGCAGATTTATCAAAGCTTCAACTGATAATAATATGATGGAAACCGCTTGAATCTCGCATCATATTCCATGCAAATTGAATCCGGCGTAATTAACAAAGCATCAATATCGTCAGATGTTGAAATGTGTGATGTAATGTACGCTCCCGCGATCTCAATCCAACGCAGATCGATGCTTGCATTATTCCAGGTGTTTCGAATTCACATTCGACTCTATTTGACCCTCTTCCCAATTGATCAAACATTCAACAGGTACGGTCGCGTCTATTCCGCCACAGCGTACCTATCGTTCAAACCGCCACCCCAAACCGCCACAATTGAGGCCGCGAATGCCATAGAAATAAATGGGAGTCTGAAAACCCAGAAAGGTTATGTTAGATGCTGCAAGAGAATGCAGCTTATTACATATTTATGTAAATTAGAAAGTTGATTACAATTGTATACTCTTTCTAAATCACACAGACAACAAATACGCATGTTCAGTAATTAATATGTTAAATAATATTATTATAATCACATGTAATTTCAAGGGACAGATTCATTTCAAAAGTAGTTTTAATGACAGGTAATGTCTGTCTGGCAGCTGGACTAGTAGATATAGGCATAAAAATGAAATAAATACATTATATACTATAGCTAACTTTCTTTTTATGATCAATCTAATTTCACCATGTTTAACACATGAAATACAAGTCACACTGTATTTCGCACCAAATTTGACGCAATACTCAAACTCCCAAACAACCCACAAAGTAGAGAAATTTTCTACCACTTTTTATTAGGAAATGCATAATCACATGATTTATGACATAAGCAAATCTAATTTAAATATACATTATATACTATCACTAACAAATCAAATTGCTAAATACTTGTGTCATTGATCACTCATCAGAACTTGCAAGTGCCATTTGTTACATTGTGGATTATACTTTAAAAGTATGTATATGTGAAATTAGTATTAAAGTTAAACATTGATGATGACATTAGGACACACAGTGTAATATTTTTGTCAATGATTTTAAAAATCAATTGATGTTTGATTCAATGTAATCTTAAAATGATAGCTCAAAGGGATAGTCCACCTAACATTAAACTGGCAGGAATCAGATACAGCAGAAATTATAATCACCTCTTTACTGTCATGATATTTTCAGTGTTTTTCTTCCTTCTCTTGAATTTCATTTTCATTAAGAAATGTCATTTTATATGCCAGTCCATTTTATAACACCTGTGTAGGGATCGTGTTTAAAACTGGACTGCATTCAGGAAGGGTTACACAGGTGCAGAGAGAAAACTGTCCCAGCTCTTAAAATATCCATTGATTGCATATAAATATATATGATACCCTGATTACATGTTATATTTGCATATTATTTTTGCTCAGAATAATAATACATTTACACTATATACATATAGTGGTATAAATAAACACAGAGATATGAAAGACAACATTGTTTAGAACAAAATAAGATTTAGGGTAAATATGCTTGGAAAAGATTTCTAACATAACACACACACATATATACATATATATATATATATATATATATATATATAAGTATTTGCAAAGATAAATGTACAAAAATGTACAAATTGTAGCATTAATAATGCATTAATAATGATTTTAAAAAAAGAAAACAACATGATATAGTCATATCTTGATTTCTAGAAATACAAATACACATTAATTTATGTGAAAATAAATAATAAAATAATGAGATATTATTGTTTGTTCAGGTATAAATCTAGCTATTTCTTGGACATTAACAGATGAAACATAAAAGATTAGCTTTAGAGAAATGTGCTTGTTCATGGACAGTAATGCTATGGTATAAATAAAGTTGGAAAAAACAGAATATCCGCAACATCGATGACTCTTATTTATCAACAGTCCAATGCTCATTGCTCCGTAATTGATGCACGTGTTTTTGACAGACTTTTAATACATAACATGTATGTGGATTTGCGGCAGCGATGTCTGGCAATGTCTGGCAAGCGTATTGACTCCAGTGAATGCACCGAAATTGACTCTTTGATAAATTGGCCCCCTAAAGTCAACATTCTTAAGATGTTAGATGACAGTACACATATTTTATATTTTTCAAATGGGACAACATAGCCTAATAAATAATGCATCTGCTGGTATTTCTGCATGGCCTCCCTTTTAAGTAGCTCCAGGTGTCAAACTCCCGCCCTGGATAATGGTAATCCTCTATCAGCCAAAATAATCTTCAACAAAAAGGGGAGATAAGTTGGTAAAATTAGAGATAAAATAAGCATTTTGGATACATACACTTCAGACGGTTTATCCAAAAGGCATCAATGACATTTGGGACTTAAAACTTTTTACTGGTGTTTGAAGTCTTTATTTATTTTTCATTTTCTTTTTCTATATATTAGATATAGATCTGCCACTTTTCTTTTTTGTTCTGGCCTTATCTATTTTATTGATTGATTTATTAATTCAGTTATTTATATACTAAAATATCAATGCATATCTATATCTGTTCGATCAGTTTCTAATACAATTTAATGTACATAGTTTCTTTCTTGCACCATGATTATGTGAACAATGTTGCCTTTGCATACATTTATTTTTATTTATTTTTTCCTAGTTTTGTATTATTTTTACAAACCCTTTTATAATGTGGTTTTAAAAATCTCGATATTGGGTGTACCTGTAACCGCTTTAGATTCCATATATTGCAGCTAGTTAAGGGTTAAATTACTATGTTTAAATACTGACAGGGAGCACAGCTGTTCATCCCTGATGAAGAGCTTGTATTAGCAGGAAATGCGTCGAAGGCAGTTCCTGTGTTCTGGGGTTGATTGATTTCTGTGTGTGCCATGGATATTACTTTTTATTGCAACTTGGAATAAAACTTTTGGATTTCACTGTATTCCTGATGGTATTGCCTGCAACTCCTTTTCTTCTTTTAATGGTTGTGTAGTCTTCAACATGGCCACGTTGTGCTCCGCTTCTACAAAATATCTGGTCATTGGTTGTTAGCTATGGCCCTCTCTAAGGCCCAATTCTAAAAAGATCCCTGGGCTGGCGAGATTCTATAACAATGCTGACCAGCTTTTCTATTTCCCTGGCGGAATTAAAAAAGCCACATTTTACTCTGAAAGGAGGGTGTCTTGCTAAGGCGCGTATACTGCATTTTCGTATGGGAAGGAGATGCATACATTACAAAACTGCACAATTAAATTTGTAATTTTCAAATGTTACAAAATAAATAATTGAGCCATCCTCACAAAAATACCCAGGAAAAAAAATTGTATTGTTCAGGTACATCAAAATTCATAATATTTTTTTTTTACCAAAAACCGTATATTATTATTAAATTATTATTTTTTTTTAAATAATATTAACTATGCACAGAGTAAATTATAGTTATAGTACACTGGATGTGCAATACAAAAGTAAGAAATGTGTACTTAAAGGGATAGTCAACACTTGCGGTAACATGATGCAATATTGAAAAATAAAAAACGAAGATCCTCATGCAGCATAGCCCTTTTGCCTTGCCTACTTGCTTCTTGTAGTAATCACCATCGAATTATTCTGAAAGAAAAACAAATCTATGCTTACAAAAATTACAGCAAATTTAAGGTGCAGTGCACTGACAACAGTGTAAATTGATTTGTATTAAGCGTAATATTCATGTTTTAAAACACAACAGTTTCTCCTTTTGTATTTCGCCCTCCATTGCAAATGTATACCTAGCAGAGAGATCTGATTATTTGTGTGGTAGACATCTCGCCACTCGCAAGGAGAGCCCTTTTTTAATAGAATTCCATGAGGGAATGCTGTATAATATACACACACTTATAATAAGCTGTTACATATAAACCAAGCTACAGCTGATTGTATTACTCTTGAAAGAGCTCTTTAGTACAGTATCTCACAAAAGTGTGTGTATATATATATATATATATTTATATATATATATACACAGTATCTCACAAAAGTGAGTACACCCCTCACATTTTTGTAAATATTTTATTATATCTTTTCATGTGACAACACTGAAGAAATGACACTTTGCTACAATGTAAATTAGTGAGTGTACAGCCTGTATAACAGTGTAAATTTGCTGTCCCCTCAAAATTACTCAACACGCAGCCATTAATGTCTAAACCGTTGACAACAAAAGTGAGTACACCCTTAAGTGGAAATGTCCAAATTGTGCACAATTAGCCATTTTCCCTCCCCTGTGTCATGTGACTCATTAGTGTTACAAGGTATTAGGTGTGAATGGGGAGCAGGTGTGTTAAATTTGGTGTTATCGCTTTCATAATCTCTCACACTGGTCACTGGAAGTTCAACATGGCACCTCATGGCAAAGAACTCTCTGAGTATCTGAAAAAAAGAATTGTTGCTCTACATAAAGATACCAAGACCCTGAAACTGAGCTGTAGCACGGTGGGCAAGACCATACAGCGGTTTCACAGGACAGGTTCCACTCAGAACAGGCCTCGCCATTGTCAACCAAAGAAGTTGAGTGCACATGCTCAGCGTCTTATCCAGAGGTTGTCTTTGGGAAATAGACACATGAGTGCTGCCAGCATTGCTGCAGAGGTTGAAGGGGTGGGGGGTCAGCCTGTCAGTGCCCAGACCATATGCCGCAAACTGCATCAAATTGGTCTGCATGGCTGTCGTCCCAGAAGGAAGCCTCTTCTAAAGATGATGTACAAGAAAGCCTGCAAAGAGTTTGCTAAAGACAAGCAAACTAAGGACATGGATTACTGGAACCATGTCCTGTGGTCTGATGAGTCACATGACACCGGGGAGGGAAAATGACTAATTGGGCACAATTTGGACATTTCCACTTAAGGGTGTACTCACTTTTGTTGCCAGTGGCTTAGACATTAATGACTGTGTGTTGAGTTATTTTGAGGGGGCAGCAAAATTGCACTGTTATACAGGCTGTACACTCACTACTTTACATTGTAGGAAAGTGTAATTTCTTCAGTGTTGTCACAGGAAAAGATATAATAAAATATTTACAAAAATGTGAGGGGTGTATTCACTTTTGTGAGACACTGTATATTTTATAAAATTAATAGACTGCTGGTTTTAAAACCTGTCCCCCAACTAGAGCAGGTTATTTTACCTGCTCTCATCCAAGGTAATCCTGAAAATCTGTCCTGTTAGGGAGGCTTGGGAAAGGTTTGAAAACCAGTGGCATAGACTGATATTGTCTGCCTGTAACAAAGTGGCTATCCAGATTCACCATGATTATGGTTATAGTAGGCTGCATACTTCCCATTTCATATATTTGGATCTAGTGTTTAAAACTGTGTAATGTGTAAATACATTTTTTCTTTATACCGTTAGTCATGGCTTGTGCTTGTTCTTATCTTTCAGATTGTAAAAGTAAAGTTTTATTTTAGCTGATGTATCTATCTGTCTAGGTTAAAGAGACCGTCTACTCCAGAATTGTTATTGTTTAAAAAGATAGATAATCCCTTTATCACCCATTCCCCTGTTTTGCATAACCAACACAGTTATATTAATAGCCTTTTTACCTCTGTGATTACCTTGAATCTAAGCCTTTGCAGACTACCCCCTTATTTCCATTATTTTGACAAACTTTCATATAACCAATCAGTGCCCTCTCAATTGTAACTCCACGGGAGTGGTCACAATGTTATCTGTATGGCACACATGAACTAATGCCCTCTAGCTGTGAAAAACTGCCAAATGCATTGAAATAAGGACTTAGAAATTAGCATATGAGCCTCCCTAGGTTTAGCTTTCAACAAAGAATACCAAGAGCACAAAGCAAATATGATGATAAAAGTGAATTGGAAAGTTGTTTAAAATTGATTTTCCTATCTGAATCATAAAAGTTTAATTTTTACTAGACTATCCCTTAAAGGAATCTGAAACTTGATATTATACTGTGGCTGTACAATGCCAGCATACCATTACAAAGTGCTTTGCAATGCTGTTTAGCAGCATTAGATGCACATGCATAGTGCATGAACTATCAGTTGATGGACAAAGTTTCCAGCTAGATAACCCGTACACGTATCTTCAAGGTGAGTAGGCAACAGATGCAATTTATCCACTGCCCCCCTTAACAACCACAACGTACCTTGTACGTTGTTGGTCGTTAAAATTTATTTTGGTTATAATAGCTGCAAACCCAAACTATTATACCTTCCCTCCAGCTTGCCTTTGGAAAAAAATGCAAGCCCCATAGAAAGACCTGTGATGTACATTGCTAGTCCTTAAGGGGTTAGTAAATGGAACCTACCAACTAGCACTAGCATAAGGATATTTGCACTTCACATTATTATTATTATATTTTTTTTAAGCTTTATTGTAGCAATTCATTCAAGCTAGTAAACTGGTACCAAAATGTTATGTCCCTTTAATTTCGAAATATAATCCAAACGTTGAGATGTTCATCTTAATAATTAAATACCCATATGAGTTTTAAATGCCACAGCATGATTCTGTTATTTCACTTTTTATGTAATGCAATATACAATTAGGAAATATATGAACGATCTGTTTGGAGCAGGAGTTTGATAAAATTACAATGAAATTCAATGTGTTTTTAATAACACGCTGTAAGATTTGAAATGCAAAATTTAGTACCAGACGGCATAATAACATAAGCTGCATCTGTGATGTGTTCTCAAGTTGAACTGAACTTAATGATCTGCACAGATTTAAAAAAAAAAAATAGTAGCAAGTGTTACATACTAACAGCGTGACATTTAAAGATAAAGGATTAAAGTGTAATCTCTTTTTTGCAGCATACTATTATCATTGTAGTATTTAATAGTTCATGGTGCGCAGACAACTATAGATGAGGAAAAGGCTTGGAACGTCAGAGACGTTACCCTCTGTGCAATCTTCTTTGTCTTGCTAAAGTCACATTAGTGTTATTGATATTTGTCCTACAGCATTTTAAAGGAGCTAATATTTTCTTAGTGAAATAGCCATATCTTTGGAGACATTACCTATTTTAAAGGCATTTTATTAGTGGGAAGGCTATTTAAGGTAAGGGCTACTTAATCCTAGCAATGTTTTAAAAGTTTGCGACATGCTCATTGAAAAATAATAATAATAATAATAATAATTTACAAAAAACAAACTATTTTAATTCATCATCAGTAACTTTTGCATGCCACCTGCAGCAATCTCAGAACATACAGGGAAGCTGGTTGGTACGGATGCAATGAACACACAGGTTCTCCCAATGCTCTGAGTCAAGCAAAAGTAAAACGAGGATTTTTTTTTTTTATGAAACAAATATATTTTTAATGGAATAATATATTTACATTTTTTAACAACAATGTTGCATTGTGGTAAAAAAAACTTTAAATAAAGCTATAAGTGGACCTGACCAGAACTGTGTATGGAAAGACACAGATGAACTTGTTTTTGGTAACATTCTAAGTGACCAAGACTTATGCGTTGTCTATAAACATAATATATACAAATAGTCAAAGGGGTAGATTAACCAAGCAGCAGATGTTGCTATCTACCTCCGTACTTTCCGGCTCGTCGGAAATGTAAGTTAAGAAGCAGCGGTCATAAGACCAGTGCTCCTTAACTCATCCGCCACCTCTGAGGTGGCGGACAGCAATAATCCCGATCGGATACCATCAGGTTGATTGACACCCCCTGCTAGCGGATGATTTGCCGCGAATGTGCAAGGGGCGACATTGCACAAGCATTTCATGCTTGTGCAATGATAAATGCCGACAGTGTATGCTACAGCAGATCATGTCTGCCCGCACATTGATACATCTACCCCAAAGTGTAGAGTGCTAAGCTTTTTCTTATGCATATCATTTTATAGGGAATTAATTAAAACAAACATTATTTGTTCATGCTTCTGGCAGATAATAACATAATTCATATTAGCAGCTGCAGTTTGTTTCAGTGCATGTCAATGGTAACCAATGGCTGTTCTATGGGGTGCACAATTTGTGGGGAGGTGCTTGTCCAGCTGTCTCTCTTCCTCTCACTTAACCACACTCTGGGCGTTATAGCCACAACCCTAAAAAGTCTAATTCCACATCCAGCTCTGCCCGTATAATATCCATGACTCCACCTTGTGGTACTGCCCACAGCCCTCCCTCAATCAGTGCCTAGCTTCCTGAAACATTTGCATGGTTATGTGTTTCTTCCCTATTTTTCTTTTTTTTCTCTAGCACTTCCTCTATAAGTAACACTGAATTTATAGCCTAAATACCTAAGTGCAATCAATCTATATCGAAATCTGCAAGAGACAACTCTGAGTTAATCTATGGATTTTTTTTTTAACTACATCTATAACAAAACATATTTTTAATAGAGAAATTAGTGCAAAATACATTTCTTGTTCGAATAGCTCATGCTTAAACCTTAAACCTCCCTTGAACAATATAATATATATATATAAATATATATATGTATGTATATATATATATATATATATATATATATATATACTGTATATACAGTATATATATGTTTATGTATATCTATCTATCTATCTATCTATCTATATATATATATATATATATATATATATATATATATATACACTGTGATTATTACTTGCAAGAATATGTATTTTTTCTCTTTAGCCTCAATATTTATATAAAGTTGGCAAGTGGCACTTTATTTATTGTTCTTCATAATCTGGATAACTATATTGCAAACAAAAAATATCATAAAGATGTCAGAACTTGCGGGTTCCTTGCAGTGACTGCCTGTTAAACTCAGACTCCCTGATCTATTTTGAGAATTTGTAGTTTAATAAAAACAGTACTTTGTTTTAATCCAAGTAGATTTGCTATTCAGGCACATAAATTCCCGGCTCTTAAACCTGGATTACAGTTAATGAAACCTGCTACAGCATTTTGCTTAAGTGTTGAAAATGTTATATAAGATAGTACTGTTAATGCAAGACTGACTCAGAATTATATTGGTGTGAAATTTGTTGGATTTTAAGTATATATCAGAATATTAAACATCAATTGTATTGAATTGGATAGTTTGACTTCTACACCATAGGGTACTTACATAGGGGCTTTTGTAGTAGTGACAAAGCTCTGCATTGTTTTCTAGCTGTTATTAAGACATACAGGTGCTACCAATTTATAATAAAGAATCTGTAATTTATCTTCTATAAATACAAACTTAATCTGTTAGTCAAATTCTACACATAGAGGCCTATTTATCAAAGGTCTTGCGGACTGGATCCGACAGTGCGGATCAGGTCCGCAAGACCTCGCTGAATGCGGAGAGCATTACGCTCTATGTATTTAGCATTGCACCAGCAGCTCTTGTGAGCTGCTGGTGCAACGCCGCCCCCTGCAGACTCGCGGCCAATCGGCCATCAGCAGGGAGGTGTCAATCAACCCGATCGTACTTGATCGGGTTGAATTGTGGCGATTCCTGTCCACCTGCTCAGAGCAGGCGGACAGGTTATGGAGCAGTGGGGAGCAGTGGTCTTTAGACCGCTGCTTCATAACTGCTGTTTCTGGCGAGTCTGAAGACTCGCCAGAAACACGGGACCGCAAGCTCCATACGGAGCTTGATAAATGGGCCTCATAGTGTAACCTGTCAGTCATTTAAAAAACAAAACTAAACAACTAAAAATAATACTGAATCCTTTATAAACAAAAAAATAAAGTCATATTGAAATGTATTGACCCTGAAGTTCACAATAAAAACACTTAAAACATACTGATTTAATACAAACTTATAAGTGCATAAAATAGTAATAAAAACAATAAACACACAGAATTTTAATGAACACATTATGGGGTAGAGATCAGGTTCCTCTGAAACTGAAGTTAAAGGGACAGTCTAGTCCAAAACAAACTTTCATTATTCAAATTGGGCATGCAATTTTTAACAATTTTCAAATTTACATCTATCACCAATTTTGCTTTGTTCTCTTGTTATTCTTAGTTGAAAGCTAAACCTAGGAGGTTCATATGCTAATTTTTAAGCCTTAGAAGGCCACCTCTCATCACAGGGCATTTTGACAGTTTTTCACCACTAGATGGTGTTAGTTCATGTGTTTCATATAGATAACACTGTGCTCACGCACGTGGAGTTCCTAGGAACCAGCACTGATTGGCTAAAATGCAAGTCTGTCAAAAGAAATGAGATAAGGGGGCAGTTTGCAGAGGCTTAGATACAAGGTAATCATAGAGGTAAAATGTGTATTAATATAACTGTGTTGGTTATGCAAAACTAGGGAATGGGTAAAAAAAGGGATTATCTATCTTTAAATACAATACATATACTGGTGTAGACTGTTCCTTTAAGAAGCAGTGCTTCTCAAGAACTTTGCTCCTTAACTCATCCGCCACCTCCGAGGTGGTGGAAAGCAATCATGCTGATCGGATACGATCGGGATGATTGACACCCCTGCTAGCGGCCGATTGACCGCAAATGTGCAGGGGGCGGCATTGCACAAGCATTTCACGATAGAAATGCTTGTGCAATGATAAATGCAGACAGCGTATGCTGTCGCCATTTATCGATGTCTTCCTGCACAATGATAAATCGACCCCTAAGTGTAAATATAAATAATTTGATATGACCACTCTGAAGAGGTTGTAGCAAATTGAAAGTACCAGGGTTTTGATTGGTGAACTATGTATTGCTGCTGTAGTTGTCATTTAAAGGGAAGTCTGTAGTATGCAGGGGATTATGAAGATCGAGCATGATTTTGCTGGGCAATAGCCTTTCTAAAGGGACACTAAACACAAATTGTAAACTACATGATTATAAATATTCAAATTTAAGAATAATTTTACAATGAAAACTGCAGCTTTATTTTGTCAAATGAGTATATTGTTTTATGTTTATTCTGTTCACTGATTTTCCTGACCCCCCAGAACAAAAAACAGCAACAAAAAAACCCTGCTAACCAATTACAAACTAATATTCAGATATAGCACAAACACATGCAGAATGGGGTAGCATGCACTCTTGTGTTTCTTTAGTGGTTTAGTACTGATTCAACTTGGTTACTATTGCAAATAATTATTTGCCTTTCATGATTGATGATGCAAAACTGATAATCCACCTTTTAGAAGCAAGTGATACCATATAAGTTAAGGGAGAGAGGGAAAAGTAAACAAAAAACTTGCATAAATTGCCTTAAAGTATTAACCCAAGCCTCCCTGGGAATAAATGTATATTGCAATATTGTTTCACTCACAATAATAAAACATTTTATGCATTGTTGAAATGCCAAGTTTAATGGTCATTTAAACATTACATTGGCACAATATGCATTTGTCTGGTGCATGATTATGGGTGCTGCTTGATAGGTATGCACAGTGTCCATGATAGTGTAGATAAAATGGCATCTATTTATCAAGCCGTCCGCAGCGTATTTGTGGCGAGCCTGATTCCCCTTAGTTATCAAACCCTACAGATTGGCAAAAGTAGAATTTTGTGACGTAACATACGATCCGCAGGGCAAAGTCCGACACAAATCGATGCTTACGTTATTACAGATGTTCCGAATGCAAATTCGGCACTATCTGACTACTTTTGCTAGTTAACAAATTCCTAACAGGTACGCTCGCCACTATTCCAGCCCAGCGTACCTGGTTTTCAATCCGCCGCCCTGGAGTCGGCGGATACCATAGGAATCAATGGGAGTCTGAAAGCAGCTGAAAGCTTATGTTCGCTGCTGCCCGATATCCCATTGATTCCTATGGTAATGTTTACACCTAACACCCTAAACTGTACCCCGAGTCTAAACACCCCTAATCTGCCGCCCCCTACACTGCCGCCACCTACATTATACTTATTAACTCCTAATCTGCCGCCCCCTACACCGCTGCCACCTACATAACGTTATTAACCCCTATTCTGCCCCCCTACACTGCCGCCACCTACATTATACTTATTAACCCCTAATCTGCCGCCCCGACACCGCTGCCACCTACATTATACTTATTAACCCCTAATCTGCCACCCCCTACACTGCTGCCACTATATTAAATTTATTAACGCCTAAAACTAAGTCTAACCCTAACACCCCCTAACTTAAATATAATTTAAATAAATCTAAATAAATATTCCTATCATTAAATACATTATTCCTATGTAAAACTAAATACTTACCTATAAAATAAACCATAAGATAGCTACAATATAACGAATAGTTACATTGTAGCTATCTTAGGGTTTATTTTTATTTTACAGGCAAGTTTGTATTTATTTTAACTTGGTAGAATAGTTATTAAATAGTTATTAACTATTTAATAAACTTCCTAGTTAAAATAAATACAAAAGTAAATGTAAAATAAAACCTAACCTAAGTTACAATTACACCTAACACTACACTATAATTAAATTAATTCCCTAAATTAAATACAATTAAATACAATTAAATAAAATTATCTAAAGTACAAAAAAAACACTAAATTACAGAAAATAATAAACACATTACAAGATTATTAAACTAATTACACCCAATCTAATCCCCCTAACAAAATAAAAATGTCCCAAAGTAATCAGCTCAAATCCCCCCAAACATTAAAACCCACCACCCACACAACCAACCCTACTCTAAAACCCACCCAATACCCCCTTAAAAAAACTAACACTAACCCCTTGAAGATCACCTTACTGGGAGAAGTCTTCACCCAACCGGGCCAAAGTCCACAACGAATCCAGCAGAAGTGGTCCTCCAGACAGGCAGAAGTCTTCATCCAGACGGCATCTTCTATCTTCATCCATCTTCTTACGATGTGTTCTTGTTGAATGAAGGTACCTTTAAGTGACGCCATCCAAGATGGCATCCCTTAGATTCTGATTGGCTGATAGCATTCTATCAGCCAATCGGAATTAAGGTTGAAAAAATCCTATTGGCTGATGCAATCAACCAATAGGATTTAAGTTCAATCCTATTGGCTGAACCAATCAGCCAATAGGATTGAGCTTGCATTCTATTGGCTGTTCCAATCAGCCAATAGAATGCAAGCTCAATCCTATTGGCTGATTGCATCAGCCAATAGGATTTTTTCTACCTTAATTCCGATTGGTTGATAGAATTCTATCAGCCAATCTGAATCTAAGGGATGCCATCTTGGATGACGTCACTTAAAGGTACCTTCATTCAACAAGAAGACATCGTAATAAGAGGATGCTCCCCGTCGGATGTCTTGAAGATGGAGTCGCTCCCTGCCGGATGGATGAAGATAGAAGATGCCGTCTGGATGAAGACTTCTTCCCGTCTGGAGGACCACTTCTGCCGGATTTGTTGAGGAATTCGGCCCAGTTGGGTGAAGACTTCTCCCGGTAAGGTGATCTTCAAGGGGTTAGTGTTAGGTTTTTTTAAGGGGGTATTGGGTGGGTTTTAGAGTAGGGTTGGTTGTGTGGTTGGTGGGTTTTAATGTTGGGGGGGATTTGTAATTTTTTTACAAGTAAAAGAGCTGATTACTTTGGGGCATTGTCCCTCAAAAGGCCCTTTTAAGGGCTATTTGTAATTTAGTGTAGGGTAGGGCTTTTTTATTTTGGGGGGGCTTTTTTATTTTGTTAGGGGGATTACATTAGGTATAATTTGTTTAAAAATCTTGTCATTTGTTTATTATTTTCTGTAATTTAGTGTGTTTTTTTTGTACTTTAAATAATTTTATTTAATTGTATTTAATTTAGGGAATTATTTTAATTGTAGTGTAGTGTTAGGTAATTGTAAGTGTAATTGTAACTTAGGTTAGGTTTTATTTTACAGGTACTTTTGTATTTATTTTAACTAGGTAGTTTATTAAATAGTTAATAACTATTTAATAACTATTCTACCTAGTTAAAATAAATACAAACTTGCCTGTAAAATAAAAATAAACCCTAAACTAGCTACAATGTAACTATTAGTTATATTGTAGCTATCATTCGCCTAGATTACGAGTTTTGTCGGTAAAGACCTGCGGTGCTAACAAGCCTTTTTTTTCTAGCGCTCCCTTAAGACAACGCTGGTATTAAGAGTTGTCTGAATGGCTGTGTTAGCCTCAGAAAAGGGAGCGTTGAGCCAAATTTAGCTTCACTTCAACCCGCAATACCAGCGTTGCCTACGGTAGCGGTAAGATGGAAAAACTCGCTCGTGCACGATTTCCCCATAGGAAACAATGGGGCTGAGCTGGCTGAAAAAAAACCTAACACCTGCAAAAAAGCAAAGTTCAGCTCCTAACACAGCCCCATTGTTTCCTATGGGGAAACACTTTCTATGTCTACACCTAACACCCTAACATGAACCCCGAGTCTAAACACCCCTAACCTTATACTTATTAACCTCTAATCTGCCGCCCCCGCTATCGCTGACACCTACATTATATTATTAACCCCTAATCTGCCGCTCCAGACACCACCACAACCTACATTATAGCTATGAACCCCTAATCTGGTGTCCCTAACAACGCCGACACCTATATTATATTTATTAACCCCTAATCTGTCCCCCCCAACGTCGCCGCCACTTACCTACACTTATTAACCCCTAATCTGCCGACCGGACATCGCCGCCACTATAATAAATGTATTAACCCATAAACCACCGCACTCCCATCTTGCAAACACTATAATAAATTGTATTAACCCCTAATCTGCCCTCCCTAACATCGCCGCCACCTACCTACAATTATTAACCCCTAATCTCCCGCCCCCAACGTCGCCGCTACTATAATAAAGTTATTAACTCCTAAACCTAAGTCTAACCCTAACCCTAAAACCCCCCTAAGTTAAATATAATTTAAATAAAATGAACTAAAATTACTATCATTAAATAAATTATTCCTATTTAAAACTAAATACTTACCTATAAAATAAACCCTAATATAGCTACAATATAACTATTAGTTACATTGTAGCTATTTTAGGATTTATATTTATTTTACAGGCATCTTTGTATTTATTTTAAGTAGGTACAATAGCTATTAAATAGTTAATAACTATTTAATAGCTACCTAGTTAAAATAATTACAAAATTACCTGTAAAATAAATCCTAACCTAAGTTACAAATACACCTAACACTACACTATCAATAAAATAATTAAATTAACTACAATTATCTAAACTAAAATACAATTCAATAAACTAAAATATAATACAAATACAAATACATAATAATCTAAGCCCCCCTACAATGTAACTAATTGTGCTAAAAAGTACACTAACACCCATAAACTACCTATTAACCCCTAAACCGAGGCCCCCCCCCACATCGTAAACACTTAACTAAAATGTTTAACCCCTAATCTGCCGACCGGACATCGCCGCAACTTTAATAAATATATTAACCCCTAAACCGCCACACTCCCGCCTTGCAAACACTAGTTACATTTTATTAACCCCTAATCTGCCATCCCTAACATCGCCGACACCTACCTACATTTATTAACCCCTAATCTTCCGACCCCAACATCGCCGCTACTATATTAAATTTATTAACCTCTAAACCTAAGTCTAACCCTAAGTCTAACCCCCCTAACTTAAATATAATTTAAATTAAACAAAATAAATTTAACATAATTAAATAAATTAATCCTATTTAAAACTAAATACTTACCGATAAAATAAACCCTAAGCTAGCTACAATATAACTAATAGTTACATTGTAGCTATTTTAGGATTTATTTTTATTTTACAGGCAACTTTGTATTTATTTTAACTAGGTAGAATAGTTATTAACTATTTAATAACTACTTAGCTAAAATAAGTACAAATTTACCTGTAAAATAAACCCTAACCTAAGTTACAATTACACCTAACACTACACTATAATTAAACCAATTATCTAAACTACCTACAATTATTTACAATTAAATTAAATAAACTAAATTAAGAAAAAAAAAAACACTAAATTACAGAGGGAAAAAAAAGAATTACAAGAATTTTAAACTCATTACACCAAATCTAATCCCCCTGATAAAATAAAAAAGCCCCCCAAAATAATAAAATTCCCTACCCTATACTAAATTACAAATAGCCCTTAAAAGGGCCTTTTGTAAGGCATTGCCCCAAAGTAATCAGCTCTTTCACCTATAAAAAAAAATACAATACCCCCCACATTAAAACCCACCACCCACACACCCAACCCTACTCTAAAACCCACCCAATCCCCCCTTAAAAAAAACTAACACTACTACCTTGAAGATCACCCTTCCTTGAGCTGTCTTCACCCAGCCGGGAACAAGTAGCCCTCCAGAGGGTCCGAAGTCTTCATCCTATCCGGCCAGAAGAGGACATCCAGACCGGCAGAAGGCTTCATCCAGGCGGCATCTTCTATCTTCATCCTTCCGGAGCGGAGCGGGTCCATCTTCAAGACATTCAACGCGGAGCATACTCTTCATCCGACGGACGATGACTGAATGACTGGTCCTTTAAATGACGTCATCCATAATGGCGTCCCTTGAATTCCGATTGGCTGATAGAATCCTATCAGCCAATCGGAATTAAGGTAGGAAAAATCCTATTGGCTGATTGCAATCTGATTGGCTGATCCAATCAGCCAATAGGATTGAGCTTGCATTCTATTGGCTGTCCCAACCAGCCAATAGAATGCAAGGTCAATCCTATTGGCTGATTGCGTCGGATGTCTTGAAGATGGACCCGCTCTGCTCCAGAAGGATGAAGATAAAAGATGCTGCCTGGATGAAGCCTTCTGCTGGGGGGATTGGGTGCGTTTTAGAGTAGGGATGGGTGTGTGGGTGGTGGGTTTTAATGTATTTTTTTTTACAGGTGAAAGAGCTGATTACTTTGGGGCAATGCCCCGCAAAAGGCCCTTTTAAGGGCTATTTGTAATTTAGTATAGGGTAGGGAATTTTATTATTTTGGGGGGCTTTTTTATTTTATTAGGGAGATTAGATTAGGTCTAATTAGTTTAAAATTCTTGTAATTCTTTTTCTTTCTGTAATTTACTGGGGGGGGGGGTTCTTCGTAATTTAGTTTATTTAATTTAATTGTAATTAATTGTAGGTAGTTTAGGTAATTAGTTTAATTATAGTGTAGTGTTAGGTGTAATTGTAGCTTAGGTTAGGGTTTATTTTACAGGTAATTTTGTACTTATTTTAGCTAGGTAGTAATTAAATAGTTAATAACTATTTAATAACTATTCTACCTAGTTAAAATAAATACAAAGTTGCCTGTAAAATAAAAATAAATCCTAAAATAGCTACAATGTAACTATTAGTTATATTGTAGCTAGCTTAGGGTTTATTTTATCGGTAAGTATTTAGTTTTAAATAGGATTAATTTATTTTATTATGTTAAATTTATTTTGTTTAATTTAAATTATATTTAAGTTAGGGGGGTTAGACTTAGGGTTAGACTTAGGTTTAGGGGTTAATAAATTTAATATAGTAGCGGAGACGTTGGGGGGGCAGATTAGGGGTTAATTAATTTAATTTAGTTGCGGCGACATTAGGGGGGCAGATTAGGGGTTAATAAATATAATGTAGGTGTCGGCGATGTTTGGGGAAGAAGATTAGGGGTTCATAAGTATAATGTAGGTGGCGGCGGTGTCCGGAGCGGCAGATTAGGGGTTAATAATATAATGTAGGTGGCTACGATATTGGGGCGGCAGATTAGGGGTTAATAAGTGTAATAATAGGGGTGTTTAGATTCAGGGTTCATGTTAGGGTGTCAGGTGCAGACATAACTTTTATTTCCCCATAGGAAACAATGGGGCTGCGTTAGGAGCTGAACGCTGCTTTTTTGCAGGTGTTAGGTTTTTTTTCAGCCAGCTCAGCCCCATTGTTTCCTATGGGGAAATCGTGCACGAGCACGTTTTGCCAGCTTACCACTACCGTAAGCAATGCTGGTATTGAGGTGAGATGTGAAAACTCGTAATACCAGCGTTGGCTTAAGTGAGCAGTAAGAGAAAATTGCTCGTTAGCACCGCACCGCCTTACCGACAAAAACTCGTAATCTAGGCAATAGAAAACTATAATACAAAAAAAAATGTGCGACCTCTAACAAATGAGAGAATTATTTTTTTTCATTAATATCTTTTTAATGACAGGGTATGTCAGCTCTCATTTTTAAACTAAGGGGTTAATCAGTGTGGGTCTCACCACCAGATATAGCTGACTGCCCCTGGGGTGAGGCATGCTGTAATAGTGCTATTACTGACATAAAACTTCCCTTAATGACATGCAGCATCATACCATTATGGGGTTAAACTCATATCATAACACACCAGATTCTTCTTTATCACAGGTAAAACAGTATATGTATAGGGTTAAATGTTATCATGCTGTTTGCCGTATTATGAACTCAAGTTAATTTCCTTAACCAAGTTATACATCATGTGTAGGGTGATTGTCTGCCATCATTATATATTGATTAAAGTTACAGTATATTTCCTAGAGTTAATCAGTTATTTGATCACATTCAGTAATTTACTGATTGAAGTAGTCATTTCAGTAATTTGTGTACTCACTGTACCGCTAAACTAACTCAACTTGAAGGACCTTTTCGCCGTACTTTTTATTGCTTCACTTCAATAATTTGTAATACTTATTTAATATGTGGGAAGTCATTTAGCAAACACAGAAGGAAAGTTGTTGGGGTTTTTTCTCTTTATTGCAGCTAAAACATATTTTGGGAATAAAAATATGTCTCCAATTTTTATAAAAAGAAACAAAAAAAAGGAAATATGGTGAGCCAGTGAAAAGAGGCATATGGGTAGCAACCAATCACAAGCTAGCTCCTATTGATGCATTGCTGCTCATAAGCCTATGTAGATATTATTTTTTTAAAGGGATACAAAACCCATTTTTAATTTCATGATTCAGATAGAGCATGCAATTTTAAGTAACTTTCTAATTTACTCTTATTATCAAATTGTCTTTGTTCTCTTGATATCTTTATTTGAAAAAAACAGGAATCTAAGCGTAAGAGTCAGACCATTTTTGGTTCAGCACTTTGGTAGCATTTGCTGATTGGTGGCTAAATGTAGCCACCAATCAGCAAGCACTACCCAGGTACTGAAACAAAAATGGGCCGGCTCGTAAGTTTCCATTCCTGCTTTTTCAAATAAAGATACCAAGAGAACAAAGAAAAAATGATGATAAGAGTAAACTAGAAAGTTATTTAAATTGAATGCTCTACTGAATCATGAAAGAAAAATATTGGATTTCATATCCCTTTCCAATTTCCTTGATTTCCATATCTTTTTAATGAATATCTCCCAACACTTACGTACTTCCCATCATGTCCCAGCAAGTATTTGGGATCAGGAAGATGGCAGAGTTGCCAGAGTGGCATATGGGTGGAGCATACTGTAGCGTTGTTGCAGTATAGGGTTAGGTGTGAAATGGGCAGAATCAGGTTGCATTGAGAATGACAAAAGATGGTCAAAGCTGTTTAAATGGTTCCAATTGTTTTTAAAAGAAAACAGCACAAAATATTAGAAAGGAAAGCCAGCAGCCCTGAGGGGTTATTGTGAGGTAAAATAATGTAGGCATAAACTATGATAATATTGTTTTGGGTTGGAAAGTGTATCATGCCTATTACATATAGGATCAGGGAAAGTACTAACACTACACTGCAGAATCTGTTGGCGCTCTACAAATAACCGATAATAATAATAATAATAATAATAGACAGGCAGAACTGAAAAATTCTGGTTCAGAGTCTAAGGAACTTGTATACATTAACCCCTTGGCTGCAATGCACAGCCAATGAGGTTAATATTAACAGTGCATATAAATGTACATTGCTGTATTATTGTATCTGTCAATACACAATACCTCTGCTCTACAGTGGTACGGGGTGCACTATAGAGCTCGGCTCAACCTATCCTAGTTTAGATCTTCCTATATCTGTGTGGCTGGTTTGATTATCTACAAGTAAATGTGGTGTAGAATCATAACTGTATAACAACAGGGTTTTGATACATTGCTTAAAGGGACAGTAAACACCAAAAATGTTATTGTTTAAAAAGATAAATAATGCCTTGATTTACCATTTCCCAGTTATGCATAACCAACACTATTATAGAAATATACTTTTTTACCTCTACAATTACCTTGTATCTAAGCTTCTGCTGACTGCCTCCTTATCTCAAATCTTTTGATAGACTTGCAATTCAGTCAATTAGTGCTGACTCGTAAGTAACCCAACGTGCGTCAGGACAATGTTATTAATATAAAACACACGAGCTAACGCCCTCTAGCTGTGAAAAACTGTCAAATGCATTCAGATAAAATGTGGCTTTCAAGGGCTTAGCATATGAGCCTACCTAGGTTTAGCTTAAGAATACCAAGAGAACAAAGCAAATGTGATGATAAAGGTAATTGAAAGTTGTCCCTTTAACTACCTGACTGTAGCAACTCTCAGAAAAATGAAAATCAGTCACAGCCATGTTTGTATCTTCATATAAACAATTCTCAGCAGCTACACTTTGATAACTCACAAGCTGCACACTGTAGCAACATACCTTTTGCAATGTAGTGACCCTGTTGGTACATTGCAAGGCTGGATTGATAGCTATCCCTTAGCTACAGAGGGAAATATACGTAAGTAGCATAATATGCAGAAACTCTTGTTGAATTGAGGCAAGTAAATATATTATGCTGTCAAACATACTCATGCACAAAAACTCCCAAGATGACAGCAGAATAAATATTATCCAATGTGAAAAGGTAAAGTGAAGCAGACAATCTAATATAAAAAAAAAACTTAGCAATAATGCAGAAAGCATTGTATATGTTCCCCAAAATAGCTGCAGCGTGCAGCAGTATTGTAATTTTCAAAGCAGGTCTACAAACATATAGATGAACTAGTAGCTATGTATTATTTATATATGTGCCTTGGCAACAGAACTGCAAATGTGGTTAAACCAAAGAAAAAAAAAAATGTGTAAGTACTTGCAAAGGAAATAGTATAATCTGGCAGACTTCAAACAACTGATCTTGCAGGATGCTGAATATACAGTTTGCAAAAGAAATATTGTTATGGATATTGCATTAGAAGCAAAATAAATCTTAATATATAGATGAAAATATAAAGCAATTCAGCTAGGCATACATTAAAGGGACCGCTCATTGTAAAAAATAACTATGGGCTAGATACAAGTGGCACACTAAAGTTGAAGATGGTCGCGATAAGCAATATTGCAACCCACACTAACTTGCTTGTGTATTGCAAAATTAAAGTCAATGGGTTTGCTCAAGCGCAAACTAAATTAGCGTGCGTCAGGTTTGCGTGAGTGAAGACCTAGGGGTCTATTTATTATAGTGCGGACGGACATGTTATGATGTAGCGTACCATGTCCGGCGCACATATCTGCATTTATCATTGCACCAGCAGCTCTTGTGAAATGTTGGTGCAATTCCACCCCCTGCAGATTTGCGGCCAATCAGCTGCTAGCAGGGTTTGTCAATCAACCCGATTGTATTCAATCGGCTTGATTTCTGTCCGCCGCCTCAGAGCAGGCGGCCAGGTTCTGTTTCTGGTGAGCCTTTAGGCTCACCAGAAACACTGGGCATTAAGCTCCATACGGAGCTTGATAAATTGACCCCCCTGGCGTAAACCAAACACAACATAATATGTTAAAATACAGTGTTACACTCATACATATGCATGGAGCTTATAAAAATATTCATATAAACATTAAAAAAAAACATTCAAAAGTATATGGTGCATGACAAGGTATTTGACTGGAAAGGGCTTTAATGCCTGTGTGTATTTATGTGTGTGTGTGTGTGTGTGTGTGTGTGAATCTCAAATACCTTAAACGTTGAAAAATTCCTTTTCATCAATTTTAATATTTCATAATGTGTTTGAATGTGGCTGTAAATATTTTTTACATTCCAATCTTCTTCACTTAGAAGAAAATATTCTTAGTATTTTTAAATACATATATTGTATATATTTTTATGTATCTCTATTTATGTATTTATACCTATATACAGATGTACCCCTGCATTTCTGTCAGATAATGCACCACTTCACCCAGAACATTGTTGCAATTACAAATGTTTAGGCATATTCATGTTTATTTATTTTGTTTGTATTGGTATGACACAAAAAAGTGGAGGGAAAAAAAAAGCGAAATCTGACACATTCCACGCAAAACTCAAAAACTGGACTGGACAATATTATGGGCACCCTTAATTTAATATTTGGTAGCACACCCCTTAGAAAAAATACCTGAAAGCAATCGCTTCCTGTAACCATCAATGAGTTTCTTACACCTCTCTACTGGAATTTTGGACCACTCTTCTTTCGCCAACTGTGCCAGGTCTCTCAGATTGGAAGGGTTCCTTTTCCCAACTGCTGTTTTCAGATCTCTCCACAGGTGCTCTATAGGATTCAGATCTGGACACATTGCTAGCCAGTTCAGTAATCTCCAGTTCTTTGTCTTAAACCATTTCTGGGTGTTTCTTGATGCGTGTTTTGGGTCATTGTCCTGCTGTAAGACCCATGACTTGTGACACAGAATTCTTTGGTAATCTTCAGATTTCATAATGCCATGCACACAGTCAAGACATTCAGTGCCTGAAGCAGCAAAGCAACCCCAAAACATCAGTGAACCTACACCATGTTTGATTGTAGGGACCATATTCTTTTCTTTAAAAGCCTCATTTATTTTTCTGAAAACAGTAGAATGATGGGTTTTACCAAAAAAGCTGTAATTTTGTTTTGTCTGTCCACAGTACATTCTCTCAAACATATTTTGGCTTCCTCAGGTAAGTTTTGGAAAACTCCAATCTGGCTTTTTTATGTTTCTGTGTCAGCAGTGGGGTCCTCCTGGGTCTCCTACCATAGAGTCCCTTTTCATTCAGATGGCGACGTATAGTGTGAGCTGACACATTTGTACCCTGTGCCTGAAGGTCAGCTTGAATTTGTCTGGAAGTTGATTGAGGTTATTTATCCACCATTTGAACAATCCTTCGTTGCAATCTTTGATCATTTTTTCTCTTTCATCCATGTCCAGGGAGATTAGCTACAGTCCCATGGGCTGTAAACTTCTTGACAATGTTGCACACAGTGAACACAGGAACATTAAGATCTCTGGTGATGGACTTGTAACCTTGTGATTGTCAATGCTTTTCCACAATTTTTGTTCTCAAATCCTCAGACAATTCTTTGCTGTTCTTTCTCTTCTCCATGCTCAGTGTGGTACACAGAGACACACAACAGAAAGGTTGAGTCCATTTGTAACCATTTTATCTGGTTGCCAGTGTGATTTCTATATTGTCAGCACCTGTTAATTGATACAGGTGAGTTTAATTACAAATTATAGGAGCATCACAAACTTGGAAAACAATTATTTCTTACAATTTTGAGAAGGTGTCAATAATTTTGTCCAGTCCATTTTTGGAGTTTTGCGTGGAATGTGTCAGATTTGGCTTTTCTCTCTCCACTTTGTGTCATACCAATACAAACAAAAGAAATAAACATGAGAATGCCTAAACATTTGTAATTGCAACAATTTTTTTCTGGGTGAAGTGGTGCATTATCTGACAGAAATACAGGGGTGCCAATATTTTTCGCAATGACTATATATATATATATATATATATATATATATTTCAACATTGGAATGCTAAATATTCAGAACTACCTTCGAGACTAGTGTTGTAGGTCTAACGCAGTGTCGGGTTAGCGTGCAAGCGATAACTGTTAGGTTTTGATTCACTTAGGTTTTTTTCTTCACTTCATTGAAGTTTATGGGGAGAAATTCACGAGGTCACGATATCCAAAGTCCTGAAGGTAGCTTGAATCGGGTTTTGCTGGCATGCAAACAATTTACTTTCAACTTGTTATACGTGTGCTAATCCACCTGTGTTAATAGTTTATCTTCCATGCTGTTAGTGTGAGAGCAAACAAATAAATAAAAAAAATAATGAGCTACTTGTTATCTGGCCTATGTATTTTACCCCTGCAAAGCTAAAGTCCAGCTCAGAGGCTGAAAGCATTGTAAATATTGCCGCTCCTGAATGAAATTGCATTTCTTGAGGCTTCTGAGCCACATTAAATGGACAATAAAGTCAAAATTAAACTTTTCATGATGTAAAGCATGAGATTTTAAACAACTTTTTATTTTACTTCTATTATCTAATTTGATTCATTCTCTTGGTATCCTTTGTTTAAAATTATACCTGGGTAGGCACATGAACAGCAGTGCAGTAAACTAGAAAGCAAACTAGAAAGTAAATTAAAAGAAATTAGAAATAAATAAGAATATAACTAGAAAGTAAATTAGAAGCAAATTAATTGTAAATTAGAAAGTAAACTAGAGAGTTAACCAGAAAGTAATTTAGCAATAAACTAAGAAAGTAAAGTCTAGCTCGGGAGCAGCAAACATTTAATGATATTGCCACTCCAAAATAAAAACTAGCGCAGTGAAGGGGGTAAGTCGTGCAGCGATGGGCAGCAAATATAAATATATACAGGTATGCATATGAATTAATATTCGAAAAGATTTAAAAAGTCCCAAAGGAAAGTAAAAAATCAGTTTTATTATAATCCATCTATGGTAAAACAAACCCCATGGGGTCCCAAAAAACACATACAAATGCACTGATGCATTATGCTGACGTTTCGGCTTGTTGCAGTAATCATAGATGATTCTATGCATCTGTGCCACTGTTTTGAAAGCACACCTTCTATTTCATTGGTTTAAAAACAACCAATGCCTATGTACATAGTATGTGTCACATTTTAACTGTCTCAATTAGGGCTTACATTCTCTGAAGCCTGTGTGCAAGATAAATATATAACTGATAAAGCCCTGTTTTACTTTATAGGATTTTCATTTTACATTTTTTCGTTATACATTTTTTCACTTTACTCTTTCAGATGAAATAGCACTTAAAGGGACACTCAGGTTTTATTAAATTTTCATGATTCAGATACAGCATGTAATTTTAAACAACTTTCCAATTCACTTCCATTAAAAAAAAATGTGCACAGTATTTTATATTTACACTTTTTTTGAGACACCAGCTCCTACTGAGCATGTGCAAGAACTCAGATTATACGTATATGCATTTGTGATTGGCTGATTGCTATCACATGGTACAGGGGGAGTGGAAATATACATAACTTTGAAATGTATTAGAAAATAATTTACTATTCATTTGAAATTCAGAGTAAATGCTACTGTATTGTCTTGTTATCTTGCATTTGTTGATTATGCACATCTGCTGTGTTTACTGGTCCTTTAACTTTGAAAGTGTCTATGTAAAAAATAGTAACATGAATGTATTAGTGCTAATATATGGGGTAATAGCAATAATGCATATGAACCTATATATACATGTATGTATAGAGAGCTAGTGCATATATAGTTATATTTTAGGAGGGCTATAATATGGATGAAAAATCGATATTTGACAAACATTATACTATGACGTCTCTATTACTATGTACAGAGTATTGTTATGCCATTTAGTTAATCAAAGACTAGTTGCATAAATCATGATAATTCATGCTGTACTAAAGTAATGCCTAAATCTTTATATTATGGAAATATCGACATACATTTACATTGGAGATACTATTAGTTACATTCTCTAACACAAACATACATTAGATAGAAGTATCATTATCTCCAGTTATTTCAAACAATGGTTTACAACATATATATATATATATATATATATACACACAGTATATATGTATGTATAGAGAGAGAGGGTTCGGGTATACATAATGTATATAATGCATGATATATAGTATACTTTTGCTTTCTTCCCAACGCACACACATAGAGATTCACATATACAGGGAGTCCAGAATTATTAGGCAAGTTGTATTTTTGAGGATTAATTTTATTATTGAACAACAACCATGTTCTCAATGAACCCAAAAAACTCATTAATATCAAAGCTGAATATTTTTGGAAGTAGTTTTTAGTTTGTTTTTAGTTTTAGCTATTTTAGGGGGATATCTGTGTGTGCAGGTGACTATTACTGTGCATAATTATTAGGCAACTTAACAAAAAACAAATATATACCCATTTCAATTATTTATTTTTACCAGTGAAACCAATATAACATCTCAACATTCACAAATATACATTTCTGACATTCAATAACAAAACAAAAACAAATCAGAGACCAATATAGCCACCTTTCTTTGCAAGGACACTCAAAAGCCTGCCATCCATGGATTCTGTCAGTGTTTTGATCTGTTCACCATCAACATTGCGTGCAGCAGCAACCACAGCCTCCCAGACACTGTTCAGAGAGGTGTACTGTTTTCCCTCCTTGTAAATCTCACATTTGATGATGGACCACAGGTTCTCAATGGGGTTCAGATCAGGTGAACAAGGAGGCCATGTCATTAGATTTTCTTCTTTTATACCCTTTCTTGCCCGCCACGCTGTGGAGTACTTGGACGCGTGTGATGGAGCATTGTCCTGCATGAAAATCATGTTTTTCTTGAAGGATGCAGACTTCTTCCTGTACCACTGCTTGAAGAAGGTGTCTTCCAGAAACTGGCAGTAGGACTGGGAGTTGAGCTTGACTCCATCCTCAACCCGGAAAGGCCCCACAAGCTCATCTTTGATGATACCAGCCCAAACCAGTACTCCACCTCCACCTTGCTGGCGTCTGAGTCGGACTGGAGCTCTCTTTCCTTTACCAATCCAGCCACGGGCCCATCCATCTGGCCCATCAAGACTCACTCTCATTTCATCAGTCCATAAAACCTTAGAAAAATCAGTCTTGAGATATTTCTTGGCCCAGTCTTGATGTTTCAGCTTGTGTGTCTTGTTCAGTGGTGGTCGTCTTTCAGCCTTTCTTACCTTGGCCATGTCTCTGAGTATTGCACACCTTGTGCTTTTGGGCACTCCAGTGATGTTTCAGCTCTGAAATATGGCCAAACTGGTGGCAAGTGGCATCTTGGCAGCTGCATGCTTGACTTTTCTCAGTTCATGGGCAGTTATTTTGCGCCTTGGTTTTTCCACACGCTTCTTGCGACCCTGTTGACTATTTTGAATGAAACACTTGATTGTTCGATGATCACGCTTCAGAAGCTTTGCAATTTTAAGAGTGCTGCATCCCTCTGCAAGATATCTCACTATTTTTGACTTTTCTGAGCCTGTCAAGTCCTTCTTTTGACCCATTTTGCCAAAAGGAAAGGAAGTTGCCTAATAATTATGCACACCTGATATAGGGTGTTGATGTCATCAGACCACACCCCTTCTCATTACAGAGATGCACATCACCTAATATGCTTAATTGGTAGTAGGCTTTCGAGCCTATACAGCTTGGAGTAAGACAACATGCATAAAGAGGATTATGTGGTCAAAATACTAATTTGCCTAATAATTCTGCACTCCCTGTATGATGGTAATTAACATAAATAAATGAGTGCATCTTGTGCAAGGGAGAATGCCTTCATATTATATACATGTTACTTGTTAAATATTAGATATTAAATAGGTCAAATTAGACTGGTATCCAATAAGGGTATAGCTTACATATTCCTATATGCATGTATATGTATATCTTATCCTAATTCTTAGATTGAATAGAAACCACCAAATGATTATCACCTAATGGTTAGAGTCTCTGGGGAGACTAGCAACTGCTAAACCTAAGGGGTTTAAAATGAGTTAAACTGTCTGCCTTAGTTATCCAGGCACAGAATGATTCAATACAAAGGATGGCTATAACTAATAGTATAGTATGCTATTATTTTATTTTATTTCCAATAATTAATCAAATTGTACTCTGAGTTCAGCCCCCTAGGCACCCTGGTTTGAAGTCTGAAAATCCAGAACATTTCATGTTTGCCCAGAATTTTGTCCCTATCTCCACCTCTGGTAGAGTAATTGACCAATTCTATAGCCTGCCACCTCAAGGTTTCGTTGCTCTTATTGTGTAAGTTTTTAAAGTGTTTGACTAATAATAATATTATTATAGAATGGACAGATGATTTCTAATCCTTGTATTTACAACATCTTTCGTGAGGTCTACGTATTGTAAATGACACCGAGTACATGTCAATATGTATATGGCATAGGAGGATGTACAGTTAAGACAAGAAGTTATGTTAATAGCCTCTCCCGTTACTTCTGAGTGTCAGAAAATACACCAAATTCACATGGCCTACATCTTGTCTTACCACACTTGTACATCTCCCTATGTCTAAGCCAAGAACCTTGTGTCATAGGGGTTAAAGATGGTATTTCGGAGGGGGACAATTCATTCCCTATGGTTCTACTTTTCCTATAGGAACAGTGTAAGCCTTTCTCAACACATTCAGTGAGTTTATCGTCTGCTGCTAGTACTTTGAAAAGTTTTCTTACTATTCCACAGATGTCCCTATATTCCTCACTGTATTCAGTGACAAAGGTGACTTTGTCTGGATTTTTCTTATCTCTGCTCTTCTCATCTGAACCCTTTAGGAGTAGATTTATATCTACCTAAGCTTGTGCCCTGTCCAAAACTCCCTTTGGATATCCTCTCAAAAGTAATCTGTTCCTCATATACTTACTTTGTTTTATGTAAGTGTCTTGCTCTGTGCAATTGCGTTTTGCTCTAATCAGTTGTCCCTTTGCCACTGCAAAAGGCACATGCGTGGGATGGCAACTTTTTGCATGGAGAAGTGTATTTTTGGAGATCGGTTTCCCGTATAAATCACTAATTATCTGTCCATTATCCAATGCTATAAGTGTAAGATCCAAATAGTTGATTGATGTGTCTTGTGTTTCAAAGGTAAAGCGTTAACCTACTTGGTTGTTGTTAAGGTCCTGTATAAAGTCTTCTATAGACTTTCTGTCTCCTTGCCAAATTAGGAGCAGATCATCTATGTACAGCCTATAAAAGGCAATATTCCCTCTATGTACATTTCTATCTCCATAGATGTGGGACAGCTCCCACCAGCCCATGAATAGATTGACGTAGGATGGGATGAATTTCGCCCCTATTGCTGTCCCACATCTCTGGAGATAGAACTTTCCTTTAAACCTAAAGTAGTTATGTGTAAGCATGAAACTGGTGACTTTCAAGATATAATCCACAAATTCTGCGGTAGCAATAACCAGCCACTTGTATAGGCTGTTTATTGATCACATGCCCGTAAATGGGTGTAATAAATTAGTGCTCAACTTGTAATCTAGTGCAGGGATGGTAAACTAGAGGCTCATGTGCCAAATATGGCCCTTTGCTTTAGTTTTTGTGGCACCCAGAAAAAAAGCAGAACTGATTATGTTTCTTAGTTTTTGTGTCCCCAGGTAAAAGCAGAAATAAAAATGTTCCTTTTTGTGGTCTTCTAGTAGATGGACAAATAAGGTGGTTACTGATCAAAAGAGCTCTCTAGAGGGGTGAACAGCAGATACAGGGTATCCTGCAACCTCACATAAATCTGACCCTGTCCCATTGGGCATTTTTAATACATATATTATTATTTCTGTGGTTAATAGCCATAAATCTATATGTGGCCCTTCTGGCTTCTAAAATATTTTGACCTGTGGTCCCTATGTGTTAAGAAAAGCTAACACTGCTCTAATGAATAAGAGCATGTCATTGTTCCATTTTTTGTATTAGAATGTCTGAAACCCATTTTTTTTTTCTTTCTTGATTCAAATAGAACATACAATTTTAAGCAACTTTCCAATTTACATCAATTATCTAATTTGCTTAAATATCTTTGTATTTTTTGTTGAAAAAACAGCAATACATTACTGGGAGCTAGTGAATACATTGAGTGAGCCTATAACATGAGGCATATATGTGCAGCCACCAATCATCAGCTCCAGAGCCTACCTAGGTATCATTTTCAACAAAGAATACCAATACAACAAAACAAATTAGATAATAGAAGTAAATTGGAAATTTGTTTAAAATCACATGATCTATCTGAATCATGAAGGGGAAAAAATTGAGTTTCATGTCCCTTTATGCTTCTTAAACACCTTTATGCCATCTATAATTGAAAAGATTGGAAACCATTAGACATGAAACTTTAAAGTTGCATAAAATACAAGTTATAAAATTCAGAAGATTACCAAATGTCCCAGTATTTTCCTCCCAACTCATAAGTTGCACACTTCACAACTAAACAGGTGGAAGTTCCCAATGATATATGGCTGATGGACAAAATTATATTTACAATGCTTCAGACATACTCTCGGCATACACATAATCTGGTTCTCTAGAAATCAATTATTCTTTCTCTTCAGAGCATATCAATAAAAGTATGGATCCCAGCACAAATATAAGATTTATATAGAAGTGCAACTACAGTTCTATCAGAGCTCCTATTATAAATCCCAATTTGCTGGTGCTTATATTTCAGGAGTGGTAAATCAAATTTGGATGAGATTTTGGAGTTACTTCAAGCCCTGAGTATCTGCAGTATATCAGTTATTTTATTTATTTATTTTAAGAAATATGGGAAATCCACTTTTATTTTTTATGACCCAAAGCAGTTAAAAAAATATAGTATAGACTCCTTTAATTTTTAGTTACTTGTGGTAGGATAATCACATTAACTATTATGAAGAGAACATGAAAAAAAAATCTTATGAAGGATGCATACAATTTTAAACAACTACTTTTTTTTTTTTTTTTTAATTTTTATTTATAGTAAAGAAAATATGTTACAATAATCAATTATAAAAAGTGCATCACAATGAATAAGTTATTCCATATAAAAATTTAGACAGTAACAATCATTGTCAGGTAAGGGTCAAAAAATCCCCCTTACATTAGTGAATGCTATAATAAAGATAACACAGGAATTGTACAATCAGCCAGGATTTGTCATATGTGAGTCAAATATTAAAAAACATGTTACATTTGTGATATATTTGTGATCATTTTTCATCTTTACTTATTTTACAGTCAATAACTTTCTCCCAGACACACCCATACCACACAAATAAACGAAACACAAAAGAGAGGAGAGAAAAAAAAAAAAAAAAAAAAAAAAAAAGGGAAATATCCGGCTCTCTCATCACTCCGCCCCACCCAATCACCTCACCCAGCATCTGTTGCCCATTCTCCAGGGAAGTGGCCAGCTAGAATGTTTACCATAACATACTCTGTATCTCTAAGGGGTTTAATCAGTTTTTTCTGGAGTGCAAGGGGAAGAGATCTCACAAATGTTTCCCATTTTTTGAAGAATGTAGGCAGGTATTTATCTTGTGGATATGGAATGTTAAATTGCTCAGTTATAAAATGGTTGATCATAGCATTTTTAAATTGTGACATTGTGGGTGCGGAAGAAGCTTTCCATCGTTTAAAAATAAGATTACGAGCCGTTAGGATTATAGTGTTTATCAGGTTGTAATTCTTGGTTATTCCCTGGAATTTCACCAGAAAGAATACATCCATTGGAGATAGTTTATGATCCAATTTTAGAGTTACCATCATCCAGTAGGATATTTTCTTCCAATATTGGTAGATTTTAGGGCACCTCCACAGACAATGGAATAGGTCTGCACTTAATGAGGAACATCTCGAGCAAAGAACTCTAGATTTATACCATTTGGAGAGAACAGCAGGAGTAAGATATCTTTTAAGGCCAATTTTTATCTGTGACTCTCTCCAGGAGGTCGGTACCCAGCTTTGTTGAATTATTTGGAAACTCCCAGTAATAGACTGTTCGTCTATATCTGGGAAGTATGCTTCCCACATTGCCACCATCTCAGTCATCTGCGTCTTTGACGCTTTCTGATTTATGAGAAGATATAGTGGGGAGATTGTGTAGATTCCTGCCGCATACAGAGAGATCTTGGCCTGTAACTCACCCCGGGACCAGTTTTTCCCGTATTTTGAGCATAGCTCTTGAAGATAGTGTCTAGCTTGGAGATAAGCGTAGAATTCGCGTGGATGTAAGTCAAATTGTATCGCAATATCTTCGAACAGTCGCGGATACCCGTCTGCGTCCTGTAGTTGGAACATATTTTGAAGACCCTTTAACGCCCATACTTTGAATATCTGATTGTTTAGGCCAGGCACAAACTCGGGATTACCACATATAGTTAAATATTGTGATATGTAGGGGGAGCAATCGTTTTCCACGCAGAGCCTCTGCCAGGCCACAATAACGTTCTTAAAGGTGGTCATATAAAATATATTAGCGGGCAGAGAGGTGAGAGGACAGTGTAAGAGTGCCTTCAGATTGAACGGGGCCACCATTTGATTTTCCCAGATAACCGAGGAGATTTGGTCTTTCTCAGTTAACCAGTCCAAGGCAAATCTGGCTATAATGACCAGATTATATGTTTGAATATTGGGGAGAGCAAGGCCTGCTGAAAGCTTAGAGTTCATAAGCCTATGAGGCGCGATGCGTGGTCTCTTTCCATTCCATAAAAATTGGGAGCATGCCCTATTATACATGTTAATATCTTTTTTATGTAAAAAGCACGGGATATTCTGCATAATATAAAAAAGTTTTGGAAAGAGGACTGATTTAATTAAGGTCACGCGAGCCGTTAATGATATGGGCAACGAGGTCCATTCCTCTAGTTGCCTTCTACAATAGTCCAGGCTGGGCCTATAATTTATCTTATACCACTCTTCTGGGTTTCTAGATAGACAAAGGCCAAGATAAGTAATCTGGGAGACCTCGAGGAAGGGATGATTACAAAAATAAGGGGGATTTCTATATAGCCACATTAATTCTGATTTTGAGGTGTTTATCTTAAATCCAGAAATCTCCCCAAATTCTTGGATGATCGCTTGAAAAATGGGTAAAGTGACCTTAAGGTTGGAAAGGAATATTAGGAGGTCATCCGCATATAGAAGCAACACTAGCTTTTCATCTGCTAGGAGGATCCCGTCCAGTTCTTGTCTTAATCGGATGGCAAGGGGTTCTACACTCAGATTAAATAGGAAAGGGGAAAGAGGACATCCTTGTCTAGTCCCTCTGGATAACTCGAAGCGTTGGGTAGATGTATTGTTTATGATGACCGCCGAGGAAGGGGTACTATAGATTAGTCGAATATAATTAATAAAATATTCAGGGAGTCCGAACCGATCTAACACGGAGAACAGGTAGTCCCAGTCAACGCGATCGAATGCTTTCTCCGCGTCGATCGTTAAAATAGCCTTATCTTCCGTTTCACATGCCCGTAGGGACTTATATCTACTCCAAAAGGATTCGATCAAGATTAATAGTTTTCTTGTATTTCTTACGGGGTTCCGGCCCGACATGAAACCGGATTGATTCTCATGGATCAAATCACCCATGTATGGTTTCAATCGAGAGGCTATTATAGCTGCGAGCAGCTTATAGTCGGTGTTGAGGACTGAGATCGGTCTATAGGAACTAGGCAATTCCGGGTCTTTACCCTTTTTTAGGATTAATGAGATATTCGCGGTTGTAAAAGAGGGAGAACAGTTGGTGTTCTCTGAAAAATAAAAGTTAAATAGCTTATTCAATATAGGAGTCACCTGAGTCTGTAGAATCCTATAGTACTCAATAGGGAGGGCATCGGGTCCAGCCGCTTTATTCGTTTTCGCATTCTTAATTGCCATTGTGATTTCCTCCTCAGTAATAGGAGCGTTGATCACTTCTCTGGCCTCGGAGGATAACCTTGGGGTCTTAATCTTTTCCCAGAATGCCAATTTCTTATCGGGGTTAATAGAGTCTCTTTTGTATAAATCTTGAAAAAAGTCAAAGAATACTTTTTCAATGTCAGTATGTTTGGTATATCTCATGTCTCCCTGTTTAATAGCAGATATTGGGTGTCTGTGGGAAGATTTGGTAATTCTGGCCAGGAATTTCGCTGATCTGCCTATAAAGCCTCCGTACATTGCTCTCAATCTCATTTCTTCCTGAACGCTACTTTGTTTAATATGTGTGTCACGGAGAGTTTTTGCGGTCATATATGCATCCCAACAAACTTTAGTGTGGTTTATAATATAAGCCCTATATGCATTCTTAACCCGATTAGCAAGTTGTCTAGTTGCTAGGCTCCACTTTTTTTTTAAGTGTAGGGAGTATGATTTAATTTCCCCTCGTAAAACGGCCTTAGAAGCCTCCCAGAACACTTCGATCTTATCTATATAACTGTAATTATTATTATAGTATTCATCCCATTTTAAGCGTAATTGGTTCTGAAACTTGATATTGTTGCTCAGGTACTTAGGAAAATATATATGATTCTTACCTCGATATTCGCAGGTCATATCACACCTCAACCCGATCACGGCGTGATCGGAAATGACAATATCCTCAATTCTGGACACCCAGTTCCAGTTAAGCAGGGATTCAGAAATTAAAAAATAATCGATCCTTGAAAAGGACTGCTGGACTTGAGATACACAAGTATAGTCTCGGGCATCCGGGTTCTGAACCCTCCATATGTCAACCAGACCCAGATTGGTACAAAATTTATGTAAGGTCCGGGATTTCCGATCCCTATTTTTTAGGGCCTTTTTGTTTGAGCTATCTAACAGAGGGTCTGCCATTAAATTTAGGTCTCCCCCGATAATTAGATTGGACCCAATATAGTTATGTAGTTTAACAGAGAGTACCGACCAAAATTTGCGATCAATTTGATTGGGACCGTATATATTGCACAATATATATTTTGTATGTTTGATTTCTAATTCCACGATTAAGAATCTGCCCTCAGGATCAGCAACGGTGTTAATCACCTGATATTCCAACTTCCGATTCACTAAAATGGCCACCCCCCTCTTCCTGGATGTGAAAGGGGCTGCCCAAACTTCACCCACCCATTTGGATTTCAATTTAGGGATTTCAAGAGCATTGAGATGAAGCTCCTGTAGGAAAACTATATCAGGGTTAAATTTACCCAGGTGTTTTATTATAGTTTTCCTTTTAATTGGGGAGTTAATGCCGCCAATATTCCAAGATAGTAGGTTGAGTTTACTCATCAGGGAAACTATTTGTCTCTAAATCCATAGATATATATCCAAATAGGCTCATTATATATACACTCTCGGCAGTCGGGGGAAGAGCCCGACGTAGAGGGCGGCAGACCCTTAGGTGTGGAGAGAGGAAAGGGACCAGCGAGACGGCGAGAGAGAGGGAGAAAGAGGAGAGAGAGAAAAAAAAAAAAAAAAAAAAAAAAAAAGAAAGGCGAACAACACACACCCCATTTATACCAATTATACCATTTCTGTCTTAAATTCCAAGACCTTTCAGAAAATATAAAACAACCAAACTGACTCTTATTTCTCATAACTAGCACTTATGTAATACCTAGACAGCAATACACAGACTTAAGGATCATGGAACCCTGTCCAACAATAAATAATACATACTAGGGTATCCCTGATTCTCTACAGAAAGCTTCAGCTTCCATCACATTGTTCAGTGTATATGTAGTGCCTTCTTTCAGTACCACTAATTTTGCAGGGTACAGGAGCTTAATATTGTATTTTTCCCTCTGGAGTCTACCATAAAAGAAAGACATATCCCTTCTCTTTGCCATGGTTTCAGAGGAAAAGTCCTGAAACATCAACAACTTATGTTGGCCTAAAGTGAAAGGGTTACATTTCCTGTAATGTCGGAGATATAGCATTTTATCCTGAAAGTTCACAAATTTAAAGATCACAGGCCTAGGTCTCTGGGACTCACTATGCTCACGACGCTGACCTATCCTGTGAACTCTTTCAATCTGGAAGGGGGTAGCAGGAGCTGGAATCTGCAGAGCCTGAGGTAATGTAGATGAGACAAAGGTCATTAGATCCTGAAACTCAGGGGTTTCGGGAAGCCCAATCACTTTTAAATTATTACGCCTTGAGCGGTCCTCAAGGTCCTCGATCTTTGCTTGTAAAGATGTAATAGTTTTACCATAAGTATCTATAGCTGGATCCAATACATTGAACCTGTCTTCCAGGTCCGAGATTCTATTCTCAATTTCATCCATTCTGGATGAGAATTGCCTAACCTCTATAGTGAGATTAGATATCTCATTTCTAATCTCCTGTTTGATCAGGTCAAATTGGGGCATCAAAATTTTAGCTACTTCGGCTGCAAATTCTGCCATGTTATTAGAAGGGGGGTTAAAAGGCCCCTTGTCTTGAGGGGAGACTATGCTAGAATCCAGATTCCTGCTACTCCCTTTTTTTTCTTTTGATTTAGGAGGCATATTGGAAGGAGAGCCTCTTTGATGCAAATATCTGTCCATGGACTAGGCGTATTCCTAAATAGACTATAATATGTCAAGGAAGAGAGAAAAAAAAAAAAAAAAAAAAAAAAAGTATTATACGTCTAACAGCGCAGGAAAGTATTCCCTGTGATAACTGTATATCAGCAGTTCGTGCTTGTGTTGCTCTAACAGGGCTATCTCAAGGTGTTATCTATCGTGCAAGTAAGTCTTTAATACTTAGTGTTAATTTAACTATTATTAAAGCGGAAAGAAAAAGAAAAAAAAGAAAAAAAAAAAAAAAAAAAAAAATTACGTGGTGTTGTTTCCTTAATACATTTACCTCTATTATATATAATAGTTCCGCCTCAGAACAAACTCCATAGAGGCAAAGAACCTAGAACCAATATCTCTTAAAGTGCTTACGCTTCTGTTGTATTATTTTAACTCAAAAAAGAGTCCAACAGAGTGTGCTCCAAAGTAATAAAGTGCTTATACTTCTATTCCAAGTAACTGTTTTAATTTAATGTATCCCCTGAATCTTTTAACTTAATCTAAAGTGAAACCCTTTCTCAGCAAATTCCCTAGTTTTAAACTATATCTAAAGTGTAATCACCTAAATTCACATTTGACCCAAAGAAAACTACAGGAGGGTTCATAAAGAAAATTCAGTGTAAAACAGGTAAAAATATGTGACTAGAAAGGTTAATTCAGTTAAGATAAAACTAAGTAACGTTGAATGCAACACAACAATACAAAAAAAAAAGAAAAAGAGAAAAGGAAAAAAAAAAAAAGAATTGTTGTTTTAAACTTAGCACAAATGAACAAAATAAGATGGCAATGTATACCAAGTTAGATATAGCATATAAATGTCATCTTGGTAAACTCTGCAAGTACATAATACAACGTAAGAACTTATATGAAAGCAGCCTGCTGGGGTATAGCACATGCAGCTTATTAGTGATGGAGTCCTTAGATATATGTTATACCCAACAGCATAGGGAGAAACTTATGTACGAGCAGGTTGCTAGAAAGCCAGAATGTAAGACTGGGGTTAAGACTGTCAGTAAAAAGGCAGCTGTTTGTATATGAACTCCAAGAAAGTCTTATGCTCCTCGTACAGTAATATGGCAATAGATAACCCACCAAGGAAAACCAAACAAATATAATGGTCCAAAGTGTCCTTCTGCAACCAGCGGGGAGCAAGCAGTTATATACAAATACAGTACCTCATCACAGGAGTCGTAAGCCTCGGCAGCGACTCTGCACACTTAACCTTTCCCAGGCTGTAGATAAACTGTTTGAGGCAGAAATCTGCCGCTTTGATGACCGGGAAGAGAGTCCCCTCCACGGCGTGGCAGTCCGCCAGCCGCCGGGGCCAATGAGTGTTACGATCCAATTAGTCGTCCCAGGGACCTTTCAGCGTATGGGCTTGTAGGAGGAGGCTTTAGCTATGCGGTAACCAGGTCCGGCGTACACGGAACTATTTGCGGCTACTTGCGGCTTCTCCTGCTGGAAAAGATGGATCCACTTGCGTTATGCCCCACTCCAGCGGCCCCGATTCTTTCCAAAGTACTCAGCTGTGTTTCCCTCTCATCCAGGGGGAGGGACACTGCTGCTTGCGATACTGGCCCATCCAGGTGAGCTAGGGAGCCGCGCCTCTTTCAGCGTGCTCAACGTTGTCCTCAAACCTCCCGGGAACCGAAGAAGTACAACTTATTTGTATAGTACACCCAACCAGGTAGGCGATAAGACAAAACTCTGTTCACTAGGCTCCGCAATACAGCCGACTCATCTGTGGGACAGCGCTGGCACCGCTTCTGTTAATCGCCCCTCTGTTATAGGTAAGCCAGGTACCTCTTAGTCATTCGTGGGTAGATGTCCAGTAAGTAGCCGTAATAATCTGGCAGCCCTCCATACACTGGACTTTAGCAAATAATAGGTCCCAGGAAACTTTAAGCGCTTTATCCCAGGGCTACTTGTTACCACACCTGTGAGCTTATGTAGAAACGGTGTGCACTAGCCAGCGTGCACCCTTCGGCTAAAGTCCAGACTTCCCATGCAGGATCGAAATCCTAATGCCCAAGCCTATAAACGGCCAAGGGCAAAAATGCATATGTTGGTGGTGGATTAGGCCTCACCTTGAGGCGTGGGGCTTCCAAGACACCTGCAGCTACCTGCAGCTACCTGCATGCCCCTCCTCCAACAGGAAGTCATCTATAGCGCCACAAGGTAGTTAAACAACTACTTAATGTACGTTTATCAAATTTGCCTCATTCTCTTGTTATCCTTTAAGGGAGCAGCAATTCACTACTGGGAGCTAGCTGAACACAACAAATGAGCAAATGACAAGCGGCTTATATGGGCAGCCATCAATTAGCAGCTAACTTAGCACTGCAGAATATGTTGGCACTCTTCAAATAACTAAAAATAACAATAATAACTCCCAACAAAGGATACCAAAAGAACAAAGTAAATTAGATCATGGAAAAACATTTGAAAGCTGTTTAAAATTGTATTTTCTATATGAATCATGTAAGTTTTTAATTCTGACTTTTCTGTTCTATTAAATTAAATATAGGTAAAACAAATAAATATTAGTAAAAAAAGATTTAAGAGATAATGTGATTGTGATGACAAAAATCAGGTAATGTGTGTTGCTCACATAACACAATATATATAAACCATGGGTCTTCTGGCTATTACTCCCACACTTTATTTCACATAAAAACCTGTCTATTACACCTCCAAATCGCTATGCATGCCCAATTACTTCCGCCTGACCTAATCCAAACACCAGGACCATTTAAGCTTTATGTCTATGCAGTCTGGTAACACTCCAAGACTTTCTCCCTGTTCTACACTAACATTACCTATCTAGAAGACAAAGAAATATTTTTTTTTTCATCATTCAGATAGCCCCTGCAATTTGAAATTTTAATTAGTATGTACTTCTAATATCAATTTGTTTGGTTCTTTTGCATCTTTTGTTGAAAAGCAGGAATATAAGATCAGGAGCGTGCACGTGACTATCATATAGTGCTCTAGATACCTACCTAGGTATCTCTTCAGCAAGAATACTATGGCAACAAAGCAAATTTGATAAATAAAATGGAAACATTGTTAAAATTGTATGCTCTGTCTAAATCACAAAAACTTTTTTTGGGTTTCACATCCCTTTAACCTCTGTACGCTGTTAGGATGTTCCATGCCATCCTAACAGTGCTGGGCTTTAAAGCCATTAGGACAGCATGGAACTTCCATATATGACATCCTGCAGCTTCCCACTTTGCCATAAGTACGGATCGGACTGGGGGGGGGGGGGGCATGCCTGGCAGCTTAGGCAGTCCCCTATGATCCAATCCCGGCCTTGAAATCACGTGATTTCATTTTTATAAATAGTGTTCATTCCAATATGGACATTATTATTCCGCCACAAAGGGGTTAAGTCCACTTCATTCTGTTTACAAAACATTGTCATAACTTTTTCATAAGTGGCTATGTGACAATTTTCTTGACATTAATTGAATGACTGTGTTGACCACAAAAGAACTGAGAGACACAAATCTTTGTAGAATACTGATACAATTTGTTTTTATGCTTTCATTTGAAACAATAACATGTATACAAGTTGTAATGTTTACTGGAAATAAACAGTAAACTGCAACTAAACAATAATATTTCGAAAAAACACTAATAATTGGAGTGATTTGAACCATGAATGAATCAAGCTGAAACCCCAACAAGAGCGAATGGGTTTTTATAAAAATGTATGTTTAGATTAAATTGCTTTCTGATGGAAGATAATAGTGCCAATGAATTGCATTTCCATCACCTTAAAAGCATATAAACACAACGTGACACAGCAGGAGGTGATTGTCACCATACTTCTAAAGAGAAGAGAGAGGTGTAATAGGCTATTCAGCTAGATTGTAGTTTTTCACAATATAAAACATTTAAATCTTAAATAAATATATATATATAAACAAATTCTGGTCACCAAGCACTCACGTTATTAAAATATCGCCTAGGTGCAGTACATATAAGTATTATAGTCAGAAACAGAGACTCACTCATAGGTCTTATTTTCACCACCACTGTGGACTTTAATCAATCAATCAATCATATACTGCATGCTGTTTTAAAGATACTATAAAGTATGATGATAAAAGAAGCAAAACTTGTTGCAGTCATTTTAGTCAATTCTATGTGTTTTACAATACATAATGGGTCCTATGTACTAAACATATTTAGGGTGTTTTATCTCCGCTTGCACATAGATAAGTAAGCATATGACTGCTGCTTCTTATAATGTGATAAGCCGCCTCTCTGCTTAGTACATTGAGCCCAATAGGTGAGAATGGTCTTTTATTTATATAACCTACATGTGCTCATTAAAGTGATAGAAAATCCTTGTGTTTGTGAAACCCTAGAATTTACCAATGCAACAAATAAAGGGGACTTTCAGTTTCAAATTGAAATGCACCTATGCACATTTCATTTTTTTGTTTTTTACCTTTTTATCCATTTAAATAGAATTGATCTCAAATTGAATTCCTCATTATATTTTTTGGGCAGAAAAGAATGCAGTGCTTTATTGCTGATATGCACCACAATGCCAATACCCATTTAAATCAATAAATGCTATAATATGCCTTATTATATTTGTTGTTATTGACACTTTATGAAATATAAAATAAAAGTAACAACAATGTTCTATTCAATAAATGTCACCTTGAATTCAATTAATAACAATATAGAAGAGATATGTTTTAAAGTAAATGAATGTGATCAAAACGTTCAACTGTAAGGTCATGAATTTGCAGCTGTTTTCTTGCAACTGTCACCTTCTGTGTTAAAGGGACATGAAACCCAAAAAAATTATTTCATGATTCAGAAAGAGCATACAATTTTTAGACAACATTCCAATTTACTTTAATTATCTAATTTGCTTCATTCTTTAGATATCCTTTGTTGAAGAAATAGCAATGCACATGGGTGAGCCAGTCACACGAGGCATCTATGTGCAGCAACCAATCAGCAGCTACTGCACCTATTTAGATATGATATTTAACTAAGGATATTAAAGGGACACTGAACCCAAATTTTTTCTTTCATGATTCAGATAGAGCGTGCAATTTTAAGCAACTTTCTAATTTACTCCTATTATCAATCTTTCTTTGTTCTCTTGCTGTCTTTATTTGAAAAGGAAGGCATCTAAGCTTTTTTCTTGGTTCAGGACTCTGTACAGCAGTTTTTGATTGGTGGATGAATTTATCCACCAATCAGCAAGGACAACCTAGGTTGTTCACCAAAAATGGGCCAGCATCTAAACTTACATTCTTGCATTTCAAATAAAGATACCAAGAGAATAAAGAAAATTTGATAATAGGAGTAAATTAGAAGTTGCCTAAAATTGCATGCTCTATCTAAATCACGAAAGAAAATATTTGGGTTCAGTGTCCCTTTAAGACAATGAAGCAAATTAGATAACAGAAGTAAATTGGAAAGTTGTTTAAAATTTAACAAGTGAGGATGGTTAACAGCGCTAATAAGATACATATATAAAGCCAACAGAAAGGGAACTCCTCCTTTAAAAGGACCCTAAAAAGCCAAGTTTAGAAGAAAAACCTAACATGTTCAAAAAACATTAGGAAATATATCTGTGGCGCTACTAGAGCTAAATGTATATGTGGTATCAGGCTATCAATAGCGTTACACTTGTAGCAGGCAACCTTATAAAAACTACAAAAATGTTGTATTTAATATAAAAGCATATGCAATAAAAATATTGCGTTAAAACACAATATACCAATGACACAAATAAAAACAGTGCATCAAATATACATAAGAAAAATAAAAAATAACTGTTAACAGTTCATGCAGGGACTGAGTTCATCAGAGGATTCCATGTAGGAAAGGGTAAATCCAATGATCCTGTGAATGATGACTTTCGGTGTAAGTAAAAATGTCCACCTTTAAGTGAATTACTTTGCTATACTTAGACAAGGATCTCTTGTTTCATCCTTTCATTTACAGGATCATTGGATTTACCTTTTCATACATGGAATCCTCTGATGAACTCAGTCCCTGCATTAACTGTTAACATAGAGTTATTTTTTATTTTTCTTATATATATTTGATGCACTGTTTTTATTTGTGTCATTGTTATATTGTGTTTATAATGCAATATTTTAATTACATATGTTTTTATATTAAAGGGACACTGAACCTAATTTTTTTCTTTCATGGTTCAGATACTCCTATTATCAATTTTTCTTTGTTCTCTTGATATCTTTATTTAAAAAAAGAACTCATCTATGCTTTTTTTGGCTCAGAGTTCTTGACAGCACTTTTTTATTGGTGGATGAATTTATCCACCAATCAGCAAGAACAACCCAGGTTGTTCACCAAAAATGGGACGGCATCTAAACTTACATTCTTGCATTTCAAATAAAGATACCAAGAGAATGAAGAAAATGTGATAATAGGAGTAAATTAGAGAGATGTTTAAAATTTCATGCTCTATCTGAATCACGAAAGAAAATTTTTGGGTACAGTGTCCCTTTAAATATACTCCCCATTTTTGATACTATACAATTGTAGTTTTTATAAGGTTGCCTGCTATAAGTGTAACGCTATCAATAGCCTGATACCACATATATATATATAGCTCTAGTAGCACCACAGATATATTTCCCAATGTTTTTTTAACATATAAGGTTTTTCTTCTAAAGTTGTTTAAAATTGCAAGCTCTTTTTAATTCATGAAAGAAATAATTTGGGTTTCATGTCTCTTTAAGTACATGCTAATCTTGTGTCCATCATGCACATAGCAGCTCAATATCATACTTGTACCACTTGCTAATTAAGTTATTTTCTGACCATTTATACTATGGATTTGCCTATACAGTATCTTATACCCTAGACCCTAGCTAATGGCTTGTGTCACTCACTGATAAAATTATACACTAAATGCTTGCTCCAAATCTAGTACCATGTGCCAATGAAACTTCTCATGCAAAACAGCATAATGTATTTTTCTTAGTTTAAATGGACAGTATATATAATTTTGCATTGGGGTGCACAGAGATCGTATAACCTAAATAGAGGGGGGGGGGGGGTTATTTTGTTTTTTTAATTCCCATGGGTGCATGTTTGCCTACATTTTCAATCTTCCCTAGTCTTAGGTTGTTTTTTATTTCCTTCTGTAAAAGTAAGATTAGCACTTCTGTTCTTGTCTAACGCCTAAATCACAAGTTATGCAGACAAGACAGCACTGCCAGGAGCAAGACAGGAGAAACGGTTATAATGGCAAATCTCTATCTACTCCCCTAGTGACACTGTTAAGGTCAGGCAGATTTATCTTCATAAAGGACGCATGAATCAAGCTGCATACATGGTAATCCTGGAAGAAAACTTCCTTCTGCTCCGAAAATGTTCCCCCAACTCTGAGGATTGGTTTCCCCAGCAGGACAATGCTCCATGTCACACAACCAGGTCAATTATTCTGTAGATGAAGAACCACCAGATCAAGATCCTGTCATGGACAGCCCGATCTCCAGACCTGAACCCCATTGAAAACCTTTCAAATGTGATCAAGAGGAAAATAGGTGATCAGAAGCCATCAAACAAAGTTGAGCTGCTTGAATTTTTGCACCAGGAGTGGCATAAAGTCACCTAATAGCAGGGTGACAGAGTGGTGGAGAGCATGCCAAGGGATGAGCAAATAATTTGCACCGTTCGAAAAATGAAACATTTGAATTTGAATTTCAAATGTTTTATTTTGGCACATAAAACCCAATTTTTTTTCTTTCATGATTCAGAAAGAGCATACAATTAAAAAAAAAAAAATACTATTTTCTAATTTGTTTCAGTTTCTTTATATAATATGTCTCAAAGCATATCTAAGTATGTTCAGTAGCTGATTGGCCGCTGTACATATATAATAACTAGTATTTATATAGCGCCTTTCTCCCAGTGGGACTCAAAACGCTTTTTCAGCATTAACCAAATCAGCAGCTGATTACCCAATTGAATGGTACTAATTTTACCAACCATGGAAGGATGAAGGGCTGAGTCGGCCCTGGCGGGATTTGAACCTGTGACCTTTGGATCTTTGAACAGGCATTTGTAGTCAGGGCATTTTACCAACTGAGTTACCTCACTGGCTATGACGTGTTATTGGTCTACCCATGTACATTGTTATTTCTTCAACAAAGGATACCTAAAGAATGAAGCAAATTAGATAATATAAGTAAATGGAATGTTGTTTACAATTGTATTCTCTGGGGCCGAATTATCAAGTTCTGAATGGAGCTTGATGCCCCTGTTTCTGCGTGAGCCTTGAGGCTTGCTGGAAACAGCAGTTATGAAGCAGCGGTCTAAAGACTGCTGCTCCATAACTTGTCCACCTGCTCTGAGGCTGTGGTCTTCAATCCACTTGATCCTATACGTTTGGGCTATTTGACACCCCCTACTAGCGGCTGATTGGCAGCGAAACTGCAGGGGGCGGCATTGCACAAGCAGTTCACCAGAATGCTGGCGGCATTTATCGATGTGCAGTGGACATGATACGCTACATCGTATCATGTCCGCTTGCACTTTCATAAATTGGCCCCTTTATCTAATTCATGATAGAAAATATTTGGGTTTTGTGTCCCTTTAAAGGAGCTATGTATCAACATAGGATGCAAAGTGGAAGGCTTATACTTGATAGTAGAATTAAATTGAAAAGTTGTTTGTTGTTTTAATTCTACACTTCTTCTGCATTCCGTTAATTGGACACTGCACAAAATTTGCTTTAGCTATCTATAACAAGCCTATTAAGCCAACCTGCATCAATTTCACTTCTAACAATCTTATCCGTTGCCCTATAATCATTTTTATACACATTTTTTTGTAATAAACTAAGTAATCGTGTATTTTAATTAGAAGGAAGTATTTATGGATTGCAAGTTTGATAATTTGGCACCGGTGAAGCACCGGTGAAGCAAATCATAATAAGATAACAGCTGTTTTGCATGTTATAACAGATGGCTTCATTCTTGTTGAAAGTTGTACAAACTTTATTTCATGAATTGATCAAAGGTAGAATTCAGTAAAATGCTGAAGAAAATGGCTAAGACACACAGTTCTGTTAGGTGTGTCCCTATAGAAAGAACATGGGTGAGATAGGAATGTATAACATATGGCGTCTGTAAAATCTTAGGTTCTTAAACAAACAATTAGTTCTTTTTCAACATCTCCTAATGATAGAATTCAGAGGGCATGACCTGGGTGTGCATTACTATGGGAGTGTGGCATAGCCAATTTTAGTAGCACATCCACACTCATTGTTGAACTGCTAATTTTTTTATTTCTTGTATTTCCTCTGAGTGCTCTGAGCTGGCATGGCAAACTTGGAAGAGATATTAGATGAAGAAAGAAAGGATTATTAACTATTTTTCTTAATTAAGCATGGACATATTTGTGAATGGGCACATATTTTCTGCTCCTGCAAAGACACATTTACATCTACCAGCTTTGGAGATGGATGTGTTATTATTGTAATGGTGCCTAGCCTGAAGACTGTCATAGAAACTGAGCTGCTTCACTGAGCTTTCCCATGGAAGAAGACTGACTGCAGAGGGTTCTGCTGGCATGGGAACATGTTTGGGTGCTGCTGGCACATAATAAGAAGAAATGAGGCTGAGGTTATGTATCAGTGTTCTATTGTGTGATAGGTAGCCTTGACTATGTACAGGGCCGGTGCTACAATAGAAGCAGGCTAGGTGACTACCTCAGGGCGAACCTGCAGGGGGGCCAGGTGAATTACATTTTTTTATATATGTATTTTTTTTTTTTCTAATTTGGGCTTAATAGTAGGACCCTGCTGTTCAAGCCCAGGTGTGGTGTTTGAATACTGGTGCTCAGACTCTCACAGCACAAATTACTACAGCTAAACAAATGGGACACTTTGCATCCCTTTAAAGAAACATTAAATATATTTCATGGAACTCCCTTTATATATGGCTGCCACAATTTAGGAAGCTAGGTTACATGTGCAGTAGAATTAGTGAAAAATATATTTCAACACAACGGCACTAGAGGGGGCAGGGAATAATTTGAATAAAATGCTTGTAAATTGTGTTTAATGTCCCTTTAAGATTATCTGGGGAACACTGTATCAGTCCCTGAAAAAATTGGAAAATTGTATTACATGATTCTAAATGCTTTTCTCTAGCCAGGATTTTGCCACTGTGACATTACGGATACATCTATTAGATACATTACTACATTTTATTAGCATCTACTAGTAACCAGATCTATTGCTCCTTTCAGTACATACAACATAATATTTATGAAACAGTATTTTATTTTGTTTTTTACACTACTCAATACAGTGAAGGTTTTCTTCTTAGTTTAAAATTTGACAGCTTATAAATCTCAGCAGCGCACTCTGTCAGTATTGTTACTGAACTTGATCAGCAGCATCTGCAAACCACTTGCACAACCCACTGGACATTAGCTAGTTTCTTGCAAAGCTGACACAAGGGAATTCAGTGACATTGCTAATAATATCATAAGAGTTTGTTGTAGACATGTTTAAGATGTTAACTATTTCAAGGTACTGTAAATTCCTTGCTACACAGAACTAGATTACAAATATCACAGTCATTTTTTTTTATTTTGAGATTAGTGAAAACATCGCTAGCGTTAAGCATTTTGCATTTTTTGGGTTGCTCTATTTCAATTTGTAAAAAACCTTATTTTGCGCTAGTGGTAACCCAAAAAGTGCACAAATCGTAAGCTGAGTTCATGTATTCCCCCGTAGAAATCAATGGAGACAAAATAGAGGGGAAAAAAGCCACACTACTTGCGCAAACGATCTCACATTTTGGCAGTCCCCATAGAAGTCAATGGCAAAAAAAAGTGAAAAAAGCACTCTACCATAAATCCCTAGCACATTAACCCCTTATTTGGCATCCCCCTACATTGCAAACACTAAATAAAACTATTAACCCCTAAACTGCCAGCCCCCCACATCGCAAAGTCATAAACTACACTATTAACCCCTAATCCACCCCCCCACATTGCAAACACTAAATAAACCTATTTACCCTAAACCGTCAGCCCCTCACATCACAAAATCATAAACTACACTATTAACCCCTAATCCACCATCTTCCCACATTGCAAACACTAAATAAAACTATTAACCCCTAAACCACCAGCCCCCACATTGCAAAGTCATAAACTACACTATTAACCCCTAAACTGCCAGCCCCCCAAATCACAAAGTCATAGACTAACATCTAAACCCCTTAACCTAAAACCCCTTAACCTAAAACCCCTTAACCCAAATTAAAATAAACAACAATTACAAAATAAATCCTAACTACCATAAAAAAATAAACTTACCTGTAAAAATAAATAAAACTTAATCTTAACTTTTAAAAAATATTAAAAAAATTAAAAATCCTAACAATACAAACATTTAAAAAATACATAACATTACACAAAATAATAAGTTTTACAGAAAATAAAAAATTTATCCAACACCCATTAAATAAACAACACCGCCCCCCAAAAAAATCGTATTCTAACAATAAACTAACGATCACCCTTAAAAGGGTCTTTTTGTAGGGCATTGCCCTAAAGCTATCAGCTCTTTTGCTAAAAAAACCAAAACACCAAACCCTCTAACATTACAACCCCCCCCAAAATAAAGAATGCTGTCGGCATTTAGCATTGCACAAGCAGTTCTGGTGAACTGCTTGTGCAATGATGCCCCCTGCAGATTCTCAGCCAATCGGCTGCTAGCAAGGGGTGTCAATCAACCCGATCGGATCTGATCAGGTTGATTGTTGTCTGCCGCTTAGAGGCTGGCGGACCAGTTAAGGAGCAGTGATCTTAAGACCGCTGCTTCTTAATTGCTGTTTCCATTGAGCCTGAAGGTTTACACAGAAACAGGGGGATCAGGGGCCATTCGGACCTTGATAATTCATCCTATTCTATTGGAGTTATAGTCCCAGTTCCTCCTTTAGAACAGGGGAAGGGGTTTTCCTCAAATTTCTTCATAGTTTCCAAGAAAGAGGGAAATTTTCAGCCCATTCTAGATTTAAAGATGTTGAACAAATTTCTCAGGATTCAAACTTTCTAACTGGAAACCATCAGGACTATCCTTCCTTTTATTTGTCAAGGTCACTATATGTCGACCATAAACATTAAAGTATGTCTATCTGCATGATCTTATTAATTTGGATCATCATAAGGTTACTGAGGTGTGCCTTTCTGGACAATCATTATCAGTTTGTGGCTCTTCCATTTGGTCTGCCCACCACTTCAAGTATCGTTACAAAAGCTGTGGGTGCTTTGATTTTAGTTATAAGGTCTCAAGGGATTTCTGTTTTCCCCTATTTGGACGATAATTTGGTTCAAGCTCCATCTATTCTTTTAGCAGAATTTATGTCAACTAAATGTCATTTTTTCAGCTTCATGGTTTGGAATATAAATTTGTCAAAAAGTTATTTGATTCCTCAGACAAAGGTGACTTTTCTAGGATTTCAAATAGATTCAGTCTCCATGAGATTGTATCTAACAGAGACAAGTATTTCAAAGTTAATGTCTGCATGTCTGAATCTAAAGGCTCAGCCTTTCCCTTCAGTAGATTCCTGCATGGAAGTAATCGGTTTGATGGTGGCAGCATCAGATGCAGTGCCTTTTGCTCTGTTTCATATAAGGTCTCTTCAGCGTTGCATGCTAAATCAGGGGAACAGGGATCACTCCCAGTTAACACAAATTATCTTCCTGAGTTCTCTCTCGAGGTGGTTAGTTCCCCAACACATTTCTCAGGGAGCAAGCTTTGCTTGTCCTCTGTTGATTGCAATTTTGACGGATGCAAGTCTGTCCGGCTGGGGTGCTGTATGTGGTTAGTGTCTTGCTCAAGGAGTTTGGGCACCCTGGGAGGCCAGGTTTCCCATAAATATTTGGAACTCTGAGAAATTCACAAGACTCTTCTTTTTTTAGCCCCAGTTAAAGATAGAACCTTCTTTCAGTTTCAGTCAGACAAGGTTACAGCTATGGCGTATATCAGTCACCAGTGGAGAACCAGGAGTTCCTTGGTGATGAAGGAAGTTCAGAGAAATCTGGATTTGGTAGAGATCCATCGTTGTCATATCTGCTGTTCATATTACAGGAGTAAACAATTTGGAAGCAGATTTTCTCAGTCATCAGACAATCCATCCAGGGTAATGGTCCCTTCTTCCAGATGTATTCAGTCATATTGTAAATCTTTGGGGCCAACCAGAGAAAGATCTCATGGCTTCCAGGTTAAACAACAAACTTCCTCAGTATTTCTCCCAGTCCAGGGATCCAAGGGCTCTGGAGACAGATGCTCTGAGACTGCTATGGTCATTTTGACTAGCTTATGTGTTTCTACCTCTGGTTCTGTTATCCAGAGTAAAATTCAAGATCAGGCAAGGGAATGCATCAGTGATTCTAATTGCTCTGAAATGGCCTCAACAAGTTTGGTTTGCAGTCTGGTTTAGATGTCTAGTTATAAACCAAGGCCTCTTCCTTTAAGAAAATATCTTCTGTCTCAAGATCCCATTTTCCATTCAGATCTAAAATCTCTAATCTTGATGGCTTGGAGATTAAGTGGATAGTTCTTCATCAGAGAGGTTTTTGTGAGTCTGTTGTTAATACTCTTGCTCAGGCTAGGAAACTGGTTACTAGAAAAATCTATTATAAGGTGTAGAAAGCCTTTATCTCTTGGTGTTCTCTTTATATTTTTTATTGGCATTCTTTTAAGATTCCTAGAATTCTTGAGTTTCTTCAAGATGACATTCAGAAATGTCTTTCTGCCATTTCTTTAAAAGGTCAGATTTCTGCTCTCTGTTCCTTTTTATTTTCTTGCTAATCTTCCTGATGTACATAGTTTTGTTCAGTTGTTATCTAGAATAAAGCCTGTAATTAAACCTTTCTCCTACTTGTAATTTGGTTCTGTAAGTTTTGCAGTCTCCTTATTTTGGACTTATGCATTAGGTGGATATTAAGCTTATTTCCTGGAAAGCTTTATTTCTTTTGGCTGTTTCATCTGCAAGAATAGTGTCTGAGTTGTCTGCACTTTCTTCTGATCCTCCTTAATTAATTTGTCATAAGGATAAGACTGTTTTGAGAACTTCCTTTGATTTTCTGCCTAAAGTTGTTTTCTTTGACAGTATTAGTAGGACCATTGTGGTGACTTCCCTTTGTCCTAATCCAAGAATGGGGCCTCTGTGGAACAAATTTGCAAGGCAGCTACTTGGTTATCCTTGCATACGTTTACTAAATTCTACCATTTTTATGTTTTTGCTTCACCTGAAGCTGCTTTTGTTAGGAATGTTCTTCATGCAGTTGTTTCTGTCTAGGACTTTGTTGTTTTTATACTGCATTTAGAAAATAATATATGAAAACTATTATTTTTTTTTTGGTGATTTTATTTTTGGTAAAAGGATGTTTATCCCTCCCTTTTTCTTCCATTACTCATGGCCTATGCCACAGCTTGGGTATTAGTTCCCAGGAGTAATGGATCATGGACTCTTATCACCTATATGAAAAAATAATATAATTAACTATGATGATAAAAGAGTAAGATTCTCAGACAGTAAGGCAGAGTTTGTAGATGAACAGTCTGAGTCAGGTGGAGAATAACTATCTAATGCTGAAAACATAGTACACTCTTTGCCTTCTAACACAGACATAAGCCTGCAATCCCAGGTAGTTAGACCCAAAACCAAATCAATTCTGACTCAACCTACACCTAGGTATAAATACAGAGATGAAAATAGAACTGACAGCAACAGTAAATATAAAGCTACACAAGGAGCAACAGGAACAAAGGGTAGCACTACTGAAATAGATAAGGTTTTTCAGTTGCGCCAAAAAGGATCAAAAAGGCGGGGGAGGGGGAGCACAAATACAAACATAAACAAAAAAAAAAACAGGTCCAAAGACAAGAATCACAGACACAACAGCAGAATCATACCAGATCAACTTGCTACCCACAAAGAAGGGGAATCACACAACATACCAGTAGATAATGTAATTAACATCTCTGACTATAATTAAAGTGATATGGAAAGAAAAGTATTAAATAAAGGTCTTAATTTTGTGCTATCTTCTAACTTTAGTTTGTTCCAATCTTTACTGGATGCAAACAAACTGATTAGGAATTTAACCTTAAAAAAGTTTTACAAGACTAATGAGGGTATGGAAAGGAACAATGCTGATAATGTACATATTAACTACCCAAACTTGACATTTAAAGGAGGACTGTGATGAAGATACATTGGATTACTTATATTCTGAAGGGGCAGTAGGAAATGTTGATCCATTGAGGTTTCCCACCTTCAGAAATAAGTCAACCTTTTACCCTATACAAAATAGGGGCTAGATTTTAGAAACATTTTATAAGAGAGTGGAAAAAGATCTCACCACTCTGTCTGAAAATTTAAAAATGTGTTAGGCTTCAATGAATTATATTTGGTTGATAAATAAGTTTTGTTACTGTAATAGATAATGCCAGATAAAATGGTATTACATCTGGGATTATGAGGCCTATTTATCATATGTCTGCCGGACCTGATCCGACAGCGGGGATCAGGTCCGACAGATATCGCTGAATGCGGAGAGCAATACACTCTCCGTATTCAGCATTGGACCAGCAGCTCTTGTGAGGCAACGCCGCCCCCTGCAGACTCGCGACCAATCGGCCGCCAGCAGGGAGGTGTCAATCAACCCGATCGTACTCAATCGGGTTGAATTCTGGTGATTCCTGTCCGCCTCATTAGAGCAGGCGGACAGGGTTATGGAGCAGCGGTCTTTAGACCGCTGCTTCATAACTGGTGTTTCTGGCGAGCATGCAGGCTGGCCAGAAACATGGGGCCTCAAGCTCAATTCGGAGCTTGATAGATAGGCCCCCTTATCTTTATAGCAGATTTATAATAATAATTTGCAAATATGACCACAATGCTTTAACTATATTTTCCAATGTAAACTTATAGTAGTGAACATGGATATAGTTTAACATCAGATAGAAAATATAATGCTTCGTATTACTGTTACCGACTGCAAAGAAGTTAGCACTTTAAATTCAGATAGGCCAAGCTGACGTTTAAAGAGAGTGGTAAATAGGGCTTTTTTTCTTTGGAAATATACAATAGCAATTTAGTAGCGGTTTAGATGTTATAATACTTGCAGTTCAGAATGCAGTGAATGTTACAGGTAATACGTTGATCAGTTATAGATTAAAAGGATTTGTAGAGCATGGAGAGTCTGCAGCATGGTACATTGAGATTGACTTTGGAAGGTTGTTATCCTGTGGAGCAGTTCAGTGAACTGTGAGAGGATCCGGTAACAGGTTAGTTTCCGGTAAAGGATAGAGAATCAACAGGTGGATACTTGGAGATTGATTAAACAGATTAATACAAGAAGCGGAAAATTGCAATATTAAGGTAATGTGGGTATAATCAAAAATAAGATAACATAGAAAATAGAACCCAAATTAGTGCACAAGTTCATAGGAGATTCTGGCAAAGTTAAGAGGCTTGAGGATAAGATCAGAGATCCACAGTAGTGGCACAACTTCAATAATCAGGCAATGATAGGTGTTAGGTGTTGCCTGAAATAGTGTTTTGATGTAAAAAGGTGGGGTCAGACTTAAAGAGATATCACAAAATGAATGCTAGTAAACACAATTTGTCAAGGAAAGAAAGGGGCACTTTAAAACACTTACAGGACAAAGAGAACCTAACTATTAGGGCAGCAGATAAGGGCGGTTCTATTGTGGTGATGAACAGGGATCAGTTTATAAATGAGGCCCTTAGACAATTAAGTGACATAAGTTAGACATTTATTGGATGAGGGTAACGACTTTGGTATTTTTGACGAAAGTACATATGAATACTTACAAGTAAGGAACCCTATTATACCAATCTTTAACCATCTCCCTAAAGTACACAAACCTAGCCCTACAATACAAGGTCACCCTATAATATGTGGCATAGGATCAATGACAGAGCATCTCTCTAAGTGGCTGGATGCAATCCTTCAGCCATTTGTGGAAGAATTATCCAGCCACCTAACTGAAACCAAACATCTCTTGAGATTGCTGAAAGAACAAAATTTGATGATTTTTAATGGGGTTGGCAATAGATGTGAAGGCCTTGTATTCCTCCATACCCCACATGAAAGGCCTAAAAAGAATTTTGAGTGCTATGGGGGAGAAGTTTGCCCCATCGTACACCAACCTCTTCATGGGGTGATGGGAGCAGACATCTATGGAGATAGTAACCAATTCAGGACTAATATTGCCTTTTACAAAAGGTTCATCAATTATTTGAAACTGATTTGGCATAATGATGAAGGTATGGTGGAGGAATTCATGAAGCCTTTAAACACTAATGAAATGGGTCTCTCTTTTACCCATGAACTGGGAATGAATCAGATAAACTACTTGAATGTAACACTAACAGGAGTCCCCAGTAGGGAGGAAGGCCATATAGATACCCAAAGTTATGGAAAGCTGACAGCAAGGAACACAATACTGCATGCAAAGAGCAGCCATCCAAACAGAGTCTTTAAAGCTATCACAAGAGGGCACAACAATCTATTTTTTTAAAAAAACAAGCAGATAAGTTAACTGAGAGATTGGTGTCCAGAGACTATACTAAACAGATGGTTAGGGTATCAGAGAAACAGTGGAAACCTGAGAAAGAGATGATCTATTGGTGAGCAAGATAAAGCCTCCTCAGATAGGGAATACGAACTGTGAGAAAATGACCTTTCTAACCACCGATAGATCAATTTGGACAAATTTGTGAAATAATCACAAAACATTTTATCCTACTTATAGTTGACATGGTTAGGAGAGGGTTCAGGTGTGCCTACAAAAGACGTCTTACTATAGGCAATAGGGTGGCCCCCACTTGCTTAAAGAGCAAATTAAGTAACAACCAGAGCTCATGGTTATCAGTTAAAGCAGTATACAAATGTCATAACATAAATTGCAAAGCCTGTGAATATGTCCAATTGGGCAATGGCTTCTAAAGTATGGTTACAAAAGAAACCTTTGCACACAAAAAATGCTATAATTGCAGAGCAACATATGTAATATACCTGCTGACATATTCCTTATGTGACCTACAATATGTAGGAAAGACCTCTAGGGAGATTAGATTTCGCATTTGTGAGCACATTTGCAATATCAAAACAGGCACACTCACTACACCACTAATCAAGCACTTTAATAATTTTCAGAATAAAAAACCAGACAGTCTCAGGTGGACCATTGTTGACCCTATACCCTCTCCACAACGAGGAGGAGATAGGGATTAACAATTAGCCAGACAAGAGATCTAATGTATTCTCACACTTAAAACAAGAAAACCACAGGGATTAAATAGCGAGTATGATCTGATAAACTACTGGAATTGACCATTCTGATTTACCCCTTCCCCTGAGTTTCCTTTCACCACCACCCCCCCCACACACACACATATATATTTGAAATATCATTGTGTCATCATTTTATACAAACTGGCTAGTGTGGGTTCAGTTCTTTGAATCCATGTTATTTTAGGGTTATAAGTAACCATGGTACAAAACGCTCAACCTGTGAGTACATATTTGTTGGCATTGGCAATGGAGTTGCTATTCACACGCAAGCTATAGTTCACCCGAGTAACAATTGCTGATGGCAATACACACAAGAAACTAACTATTTAGTATGTTAGAAATCAGTCATGTGTGCTATTGAAATGGTATCTGGTATAGATATTCCACATTCGTTGCCTTATTGCCATCTGAGTTATACTAAACAGAAATTATATTCCAGGTGTATCAAATAACAAACAAGGATATATTTGCAAGCATATTAGCATTGACATGTAAAGGTTATTTTGTACTGGGAAAAGAAGTGTTAAAGATATTTATTCATTTAGATTGTATATAAACAAGTTTTTTTTATATTGATCATTTATGTATTTAAAATGCTATTTTCCCCTGCATTATCTATGAGCTTAACCGACCAAGCACACATAAAATAGGTCCATCTCATTGGTCTCACTATTAGCCCCTTAAGTGTATGTTATACAAGGATGTAGAGCATTGTCAATTTGTTTTTAACCAATCATGTGGTGTTTCAAGTTTTAAAACACCCTGCTTGTCTGCCAACAATTAAGCTATGTTTACGCCTTGCACAGCCGAAACGCGACAGCCATTGTAACAGAAAAGCTCTGGGGATGAGGCTGTAATGATTCTCTGATGGATTGCCATCGTTGATTTAAAATTGTACCACAATAAAGAATTGTTTTTACTGAACTGAAGGCCTATGGACTCTATCTACTATTATTGTATAATTTATATCTTACCTGATAAATTCCTTTCTTTCCTGGTCAAAAGAGTCCACGAGACCCCACCCTGCTTTTAAAAAAAAAATTAAAAAAAATTGGCATACCCTTTCCCCCCATTTCTTATATTTATTTTTTTCTGTTTTATTCTCACCTCTGTTAGCTTGGCTATACGTCAGACTGATCAACTATAGAGGTGGGAAGGTTTACATAGAGCTCTGAGGTTTGGGAATCTTTTCCTCCTCCTAGTGGCAGTAAAGTTAATTCCCAGGATTAATGGATCATCACCATGAAAGAAAAGAATTTATAAAGTAAGATATATATTATGTGTTTTTTTTATACTTTCATAATCTCCAATTACTTGTGTATATGTCAAAAAACATACAACAAAGGTGAGATGGAGATGAAAATTGCTTTTGACTATGGCTGTGTTTAACTAAAAGGGTTAAATAAGGGTTAAAACAAACTAAAATGCCAACAATGGCAACAATAAGCTAATCTCTCTTTTATGAACAATCTAAACCTTGGTCCATTAGAGTTCTCAGCATGAGTCTATTCATTTGGCGGTTTACCAACGCATACTGTACAATGAAACATTACATTTAAGATTAACGCATACATTTTAAAGTGCACTACAGTGCATAATAATCATAATAATATACCAAAATATAATTTTAAATAATGTGTTCAGTCTATGCACATCATTATGAAAGCAATATAAATATTGGTTTGGTTTACTTAATTAGCTGTTTATTTACAGCATTTGTTGAATGGGTTACAAAGTCCACTTTAGCTCCATAAGATCACATTTAACAAATCCTCTGATACTTATATTTTATATTATATACAAAATATATTGGTTTTTAATCTTGAAATGATAAAACAAAATATCTGATAAATGCTTTTAAGATAGAATTGTTATTGTTAATAGTAAACTAGATTAGTTAAAGGGACATGAAACCTATTTTTTTTTTTTATTATTTAATGATTCAGATAAAGAGTGCAGTTTTAAATGACTTTTCCAGTTTATTTCTATTATCTAATTTGTTTCTTACTCTTTGTTGAAAACAATATCTAGGTCGGCTCAGAAGCTGCAGGTTGGTGGTTGCACATTTATGCCTCTTGTCATTGACTTTCAGCTAGCTCCCAGTATTGCATTACTGTTCTTTCAAAAAAGAATACCAAGAGAATGAAACAAATTTTATAATAGAAGTAAATTGGAAAGTTGTTTAAAGTTAATGAGCGCAGACATTGCATAACTTAAGTTCTACTGTCACATGATTTTACAGGAAAAGTCCTCTACTGAGCCAAAGCAATAAAATGACTGCAGTTTGAGCAGATGTCTAAACTCACAAGCGTATTTATATTTGTCCTTAATTGGTCATAGGATGGAAGGCCAGAAACATGGATTCTGCCAGTATGATCAAGCGGTGTATCTTTGAACTGTGTTTGATTTTACAAAAACTTGCAAAATTGGCTAAAAACAGTGATATATTTTATTTTAAAGCATTCTTTTGCAAATTAGTAATTACTAATTACTTAGATATGGTTTTAATGTCCCTTTAATGATGAACTTTTTAGAATTTACCTACATATACAATTCATATATAAGGAAAGAGTAATTATTTGTACAAGCTGGACACAGATACTGCTATCATGTAATACCATACCAGCATTGTGTTATTAAAATAGTGCCCAAGTGTTAAAATGAAGTACTTTTTTGGCTAAGGGGTACTGCAATTTCAGGAAAAGGTCAGAATTTAGGCAATAATGAGGTGATTATGACATGGTCAGCTAAATGTCATAAAGCTAAAACTAAACTAGTCCATAAGCATTTTAAAACAAAGTTAAACATTCCTCTAAAAGTAAAATATTTATATAAGAATAATTTAATTAAACATTTCTATCACTGCTATTACAAAGAAAGTTTAGGTTAAAAAAAAGTCAATAGCCTCTAATTCACAAAGGGTAATATTACAAGTGGTACGCTATTTAGAGCTATCTATTTTACATTAATATTATTAAAATAAATATAGAAATATATATTTAGAATTTTTTTCTATGCGAAGAACATAGGAATGTAAAATGTGTGTATCATGGTTCGGTAAAATGTGTGTATCGTGGTTCGTGTTTTGCGATTTAGGACTAACACAGTGTTGGGTTAGAGCACATTAAGAATTGCTAACCTCAATTCGTGTTATTGAAATATTACATGTAAAATATTTTTTTAAAAATTAATAAAAATAATTCTTCATGTTAGACCTAAATTGCGAACCCCGAAGCTTGTTAAGCATATTTTACATTCCTATATTCTTCACACGTGCAGTCTGGTTGTTCCCTTGGGGTCGCCCCACACAGCCTCCCATGGCAGGGTCACAGTTCAACTAATATGCAGTATATTAAGCAATTTAGAGAAATCTGGTCTGGTGCTAAAAACCATTGCCAGCCTACATGTCACATGACCTTCACGCATTACAGGTCACATGACACTACCCAAAGTAAAGTGCGGCCAGGTTTAAACATTACATCATGCACACAAATGAACAATTCTGTGTGCACAACGTAACTGTATCTTTGGAACAACATTACATCATGTGCATAAACTGACTATTTTGTGTGCACAGTGTAACTGAATCTTTGAGACTAATTATTTTGTGCACACACCTTAATGATGGTTGCCTGTGCACTAAATAGTTACAGCATGGGAACAATATATTACACCATGTTCATGATGTAGTAAATAATGAGCACTGTCTATAACATTGTGGGGACATTTTTAATTTTATTTTTATTTTTTTATTTTGACAGCAGAGGGCTCCATATCTTTGCAAGTATGACAATGAAACATTTTTTTTTCATGACATGCACAAAAAACAAAAAACCCTGAAATTTATTATGAAAGGTAACTTAGTGATATAGTAATATAGTAGATGAGGTTTAAAAAAAGACTGAATTCCTTCGAGTTCAACCTATACAAATCTAGTATACTTACAAAAAAGTTCCAGTTGATCTTAAATTAATCCAATTAAAATGTGACCCTTTTAACACAAGCAATCATATCCATGAATTCTGTTTCTAGCCGGAAATGTATCCAAACCCATTCTTAATGTATCTAAGGTATTGGCATTCACTACCTCCTTTTGTAATGAGTTCCACAATTTTATTGCTCTTACAGGGAAAAAAAAATGTCTCAGTTGCAGGAGATTAAATCTCCTTTCCTACAGCCTGAAATTGTGACCTCTTGTCACAAACAATTATCTTGGAATCAACAGAGCTTCTGCCATCTCTGTATATGGGCCTTAAATATATTTACATAAATTAATCATGTCACCCCTCAAGCGTCTTTTTTTCTAGAGAAAAGAGAACCAGTTTGGCTAACCTCTCCTCATAGCTTAAAGTCTCCATTCCATTTATTAGCTTTGTGGCCCTTCTCTGAACTTTTTCAAGGTCTGCAATGTATTTTTTGAAATTTGTCCCCAGAACTGCACTCCATGCTCAAGGTGAAGTTTTACCAGGGATAGTAACAGAATGATGTTTTCCTCCCTTGAATCAATCAATGCCTCTTTTAATACATGCTAGTATCTTATTAGCCTTAGAAGCCACTGCCCTGTATTGTGCACCCATCTTTAGCTTGTTATCTATTACTACTCTTATTAGGTACTATTTTTGTTGGAAAACAAGAATATAATGTCCCTTTAAAGGCACAGTAAAAACCTTTTAATTACATGTGTATCTAGTCCAGGTCCAACAGATAAACATATCAGCAGAGTGTGAATGTTTATAGAGCACAATAAAACATTGTTTTCTGATATATAAACCACTATATATATACAGTATATATATATATATATATATATATATATATATATATATATATATATATATTCTACCCACCACTTTCCTTGTTTGGAGCAGCCAATCTAGACTTGCAGGAGCCGACTCCATTATTTGACTTCTACAAATAAAAAGACAAGATAACAAATGACAAGGGACATATATGTGGCAGGGTAAGCCTTTTTAAAGTCTGCCATGTACTCTTTCAGTTTTCATGACTGGACCATCCACAATTGTCAAGCTTAACTTACAGGAAAAAGGGGCAAAATAAATAATGAAAAGTATATTGCAAAGCTGTGTTAATATGCATTATTAAGCGTTTTATATTACAATGTCAAAGCATTTACTGTCTCTTTAAGAACATTTGTTCTCCTAAGCATGATTTCAAGAGTCAAATGCAATAAATACAAAGAATAATGTCTTTGCTGGCATACATAATCGTTTTAAAATTCTGCTCATGGTTCCATATAGTGTTAGCCGTTCATGCAATTTAATGTATTTTGACTGAGGTAACCAGGCTTGGCACCATATCATGATGGTGTGTCTGCTTCTGAATAATAAATTATTGGAGTGTAAAGGTACTGGATGTGGTCTGCAAAAACACAGGAGCATAGTGTATACTTGTAATAAATGTCATTGCAACCGTATGGCAGATGGCTTAGACCACAGCTATAGGGCAGTTGTCTTCTTCCTAGTAATAATCAGCTTTTGACAACAGACAGATTTTCTTTTTTTAAACTTGGCAATTGGAAAGATCTGTATTAAAATAATGCAGGTTAAGGTAGTATATTTGGTGTAAATACAGTTCTCAAGGTGAAATTTTTTGATTTTTATATTTATTTTTGGTTTGATTTTCCCTTTAAATGGTAACTTATATAGTGAATTCCCCTGTTCTATCACACTTAAAGGGACGTCTGCTTCAGAATTTGTATTGTTTAAAAAGATAGATAATCCCTATATTACCCTTTCCCCAGTTTTTCATAACCAACACAGTGATATTAATATACTTTTTACCTCTGTGATTACCTTGTATCTAAGCCTCTTCTGACAGCCCCCTAGTCACAATGATATTTATATATTATCTATTGACTTGCATTTTAGACAATTAGTGCTGTGTCTTGCACAACTTCACGGAGAGAGCACCATGCTATCTATATGGCCCAGATCAATTAGCAGTCTCCTGTTGTGAAAAGCTAATACAAAAGCATGTGATAAGAGGTTGTAGTGGCTTACAAACAGGCATATATTTAAAGATGTAAATGTTAAAAAGTATATTAATAAAATAATGTTTAACAAATAACAGTTGTGGTGTTGACTGTCCCTTTAAGATCCCTCTGAAGAATGTTTGTAAAATATTGCTACACAGTGTTGCAACAAAGCACTATATTTTTTATAGTCCATATGGTCAAGGTTCTCAACCAGTGAATTTGTCCAGCCCCACATCACGGAGAGTGGACAGCATATTGCACTGCCTGAATGTATCATTGATTAGTCAATGCATTTCAGCCCTTGAAAAAGGCCCTACATTGAAGGCCTGAAACGCATTAACGAATCGGTTTTGAGCACCTACATCATAGACTTTCTGGTAAGCAGATATATTGTTTGCGCTTTATGCGCCATTGTCACAGACATTCTGCACTTTGTTGTTTTTTTTTTCGTTTCCTATAGACACACATTTTTTAAAGAAACCTGAGAATATTACTGATCCAACTTGAAATATACCACCACACATTTATATGTTTATTTTTATTTTGGAATTTCAGATTTTCTTATTTTCTAATTTAAATTTTTTAAAATTTTTAAACACATTCTTCATTCACATCATTAGACACATTTTCTGGACAACCTTTTTTTTCTGTGATCTATATATAATTTTTTATTTCTCTGGATCACATTGGACTATATTTTAAACTCTTTTAATATTGGGATCCCTTCTTATTATAATAAAGTTATATGTTAACAACATATTTCTAATTGATTACATTTAACAATTTTATAAATTGCATTTATACACTTTAGCCTGTCTTTTAGTGAAGCGCTCTTCTTATGTATTACTATCATTTTATTGTTACCCATTGTGTAATACCAAATTAGTATTTTTCTCTGTATACCATGTTATTGAGCTGTGTTCTACTTGTCAAACCTCAATAAAAAATATTTTATAACAAAAAGACAATACAATGATACTTAGGGGCTGATTTATTATATATCCGCCCGACAACGATAAATGCCGACAGCATACGCTGCATTTATCATTGCACAAGCATTTCTTGTGAAATCCTTGTTCAGTGCCGCCCCCTGCACATTTGCTGCCAATTGGCCACTAGCAAGGGGTGTCAATCATCCCTCAGATGTGGCGGACGGGTTAAGGAGCAGCAGTCTTAAAACCGCTGCTTCTTAACTCCTGATTCTGGCGAGCCAGAAGGCTTGCACGGAATGAGCAGCATATGCTGCCTAGTAAATTGGCTAATTAGTCTAAATTTCAAATGAGCAGTCAATATTTTTCTGAAAATGTTTCCATTTCCTGTCCACTTTTATCATGTGACAGCCATTAGCCAATTACAAAATGCATACACTTATGTACTATGAACTGTTTGATTTTGACTTTAGGGTCTCCTTATTTTGAGAATGGAGAAACGGTAAATAAAATAGGTGAAAAAGCAAAAATTATCCCAATAGGTACAGTTTGTAAATATTATTGGGAGGTATTTACAAATCCTATATAGCTGAAACATGTCAGTTTCAAACTGGAGGAGGGTGATACTGTGCACTGCTCTTTTAGCAGTAGAATTCCAGGAATCTTTAGATTCTTTAGAACCCACCCAATTTAGTCATTTAATACAAATTAAAAAACATTCATTTTTTTAACATTTAGGTTTTAACAAGCTTAAAGCCTAATCTGTCAACATTTTAGTTCTTCTGTACCTTTGTTTCTGTGGTGGGATCAGTTGCTAGCAGCTATGATTATCCATGTAAGGTTTCACTTCAGGGTGCATAGCATTATCTAGTTTAAGAGGGATATAAAAGCTCTCAAGCTGAGAAGTATTTATAGTATATATCTTTATCCTATTTTCAAGTTCAAGTAGATGAAAGACATTGATTTTTTTTTATCCATTATTATAGTGTGTTACTGTTCTAAACAATTCCCCCCCCCCCAAAAAAAAAAAGATCATGACCGCCAGACATCGCTGAATGCTGACAGCATTTAACATTGCACAAGCAGTTCTGGTGAACTGTTTGTGCTATGCCGTCCGCTGCAGATTTGCGGCTCGGCCTCTAGCAGGGGGTGTCAATCAACTTGATTGTACATGATCAGGCAGATTGATGTCCACAGCCTCAGAGGAGGCATACGAGTTAAGGAGCAGCGGTCTTAAGACTGCTGCTTCTCAACTCCTGTTTCTGGCGAGCCTCAAGGCTCGTAGGGAAACACAGGTATTTGGCCCCATTTCGGGCCGTGATAAATCGGCCCCCAGATCTCTGATTAATTTTCTAAAAGTGCCCTAAATGCCCTCAAAATAGAGTGCATTAAAGTGTTTTTATTTAAAAAAAATAGCATTTTTTTAAAAATAAAACATAACTACACTAGGCAGTTTTGGGGCGTTAAAGTTGGTGGGAGTGGGGTGTTAGAAATAAAATGGCACTGAAAAGTGCCTTTACATTGCAGCCTATGGGAACTGTGTGTTCCCTGTAAATATATACTGTATATGCTTATAAACATATATATGTATGTGTTTATATGTGTATATACAAGAAGTATTTTACCCCTGTCATTGTCTCATTGTCTCATTGTCGAGTTTGTCTGAAAACACACAATGCACATATAACAGCAATAAAAAATAGGCCAAAATAAACGTTGATGATACAGATAGGGTATGTAATTTTAAACAATTTTACAATTTACTTTTATCACCAATTTTGCTTTGTTCTCTTGGTATTCTTAGTTGAAAGCTTAACCTAGGAGGTTCATATGCTAATTTCTTAGACCTTGAAGGCCACCTCTTTTCAGAATGCATTTTAACAGTTTTTCACCACTAGAGGGTGTTAGTTCATGTGTTTCATATAGATAACACTGTGCTCATGCACGTGAAATTATCTGGGAGCAGGCACTGATTGGCTAAACGGCAAAACTGTCAAAAGAACTGAAATAAAGGGGCAGTTTGCAGAGGCTTAGATACAAGATAATCACAGAGGTTAAAAGTATATTAATATAACTGTGTTGGTTATGCAAAACTAGGGAATGGGTAATAAAGGGATTATCTATCTTTTAAAACAATAACAATTCTGGTGTAGACTGTCCCTTTAAGTCAGAACTCTTTTTCAGAATCTTTTAAAATTTTGTTCTTCCATATGTATGATAGAAATGTTTCAAATACAATGTACCTTTAAGTGACCTCTCATATTTAAAGGGAATTCTTTGTAATTAGCTGAGAAACATAGTCAACAAAATAATTAAGTTCCTGTTGTTCAGCTCTGCATAGTTTAACATTATGTTGCCCCCAGGTTTCATGTTATGTGACTCACTTGTACAAAAAAGATTAATTGACTCACTAAAAATCTGTTCTCACTTTTCGTACACTGGTACCTCACTAACTTTCAGCAATAGTAATTTTTTTTTTTATTCTGATTTACTTACAATAGAGGGATGGTCTGTTTCTGTATTGTGGTGTTTTTTTTTTTAATATTATGATATGCTATGTCACCTTGATTGCTGATTTTCAAATGAGACTAAACTAAATACTGCTCTGTCTTCTACTGCTGTAAACTAAATATAACGGCAGTTAACAAAACATTGTATACTCTACAATGTTATGCAGAGTATTTTACTTTCTAGCATCCTGATATATTTGGATAATCTCGTTTAATAGTGAAGAGGAGGTCTTATTAAGCTTGGGAAAATTCAGAATAATGTGACTACATTTTAAGTGATGTGCAAACTTCATGCTTCGGATATTTGTCAAAACAAATTCCAAATATGACCATGAGTAGCAGCATTCAGCTGTTTTTGATCCCAGAAATATTAGTGTTAAAATTCAACACACAGAGATCTGTATTTTCCCCGATCTTTATGTGTTGCAACAAAAAAAAATAGAATTCTGCTACTTGCTTCCATATTCACAAATTGTTTGACAAATAAATATTGAAGTTTGAACATACCTACTACATTTCCATCTCCTTATGAACATAGTTAGACCATATTACTTTACACTAGAGACTATTCAATTCTGTCTTTGGTATCCTTATCTGGCCAAATGTCAGGTCTACATCAAAGGGAAAAAAATCTTCTTGGAACTAGATTTACCTTTGTTAGAAAGACAAAAAATACATTCACCTAGATTTAGAGTTTGGCATTAGCCGTCAAAAGAAGCGTTAAGGGGTCCTAACGCTGCTTTTTACCGCCCGCTGGTATTTAGAGTCAGGCAGGAAAGGGTCTAATGCTCACTTCCTCACCGCGACTCCAGGCTACCGCAGATCCCCTTACGCCAGTTGCGTATCCTATCTTTTCAATGGGATCTGCCTAACGCCAATATTTGGAGTCTTGGGAGAAGTGAGCAGTAGACCCTCAACCGACAAGACTCCTACCGACAAAAAAAGTCAGTAGTTAAGAGCTTTATGGGCTAACGTGTGAATATAAAGCTCTTAACTACTGTGCTACAAAGTACATTAACAACCATAAACTACCTATGTACCCCTAAATCGAGGCCCCCCCACATCGCCGCCACTATAATAAAAATGTTTAACCCCTAATCTGCCGACCGGACACCGCCGCCACCTACATTATACCTATAAACCCGTAATCTGCTGCCCCTAACATCGCTGACCCCTATATTATATTTATTAACCCCTAATCTACCCCCCAACGTCGCCGCAACCTAACTACACTTATTAACCCCTAATCTGCCGACCGAACCTCGCCGCCACTATAATAAATGTATTAACCCCTAAACCGCCGCACTCCCACCTCGCAAATACTATAATAAATAGTATTAACCCCTAATCTGCGCTCCCTAACATCGCCGCCACCTACCTACATTTATTAACACCTAATTTCCCACCCACACTGTCGCCGCTACTATAATAAAGTTATTAACCCCTAAACCTAACTGTAACCCTAACCCCCCTAACATAAATATAATTTAAATGAAACTAAATAATATTCCTAAAATTAACTAAATTAATCCTATTTAAAACTAAATACTTACCTATCAAATAAACCCTAATATAGCTACAATATAACTAATAATTACATTGTAGCTATTTTAGTATTTATATTTATTTTACAGGCAACTTTGTATTTATTTTAACTAGGTACAATAGCTATTAAATGGTTAATAACTATTTAATAGCTACCTAGTTAAAATAAGTACAAAATTACCTGTAAAATAAATCCTAACCTAAGTCACAGCTAACTTTTTAAACTAATTACACCTAATCTAAGCCCCCTAATAAAATAAAAAATCCCTCAAAAAAGGGCTTTTTGCGGGGCATTGCCCCAAAGTAATCAGCTCTTTTACCTGAAAATAAAAATACAATACCCCCCAACATTACAACCCACCACCCACATACCCCTACTCTAACCCACCCAAACCCCCCTTAAAAAAACCTATCGCTAACCCCCTGAAGATCTCCCTACCTTGAGTCGTCTTCAACGAGCCAAGCCGAATTCTTCATCCAAGGTGTGCAGAGGAGGTCCTTGATCCGGTAGAAGTCTTCATCCAGTCGGCATCTTCAATCTTCATCCATCCGGAGCGGAGCCATCTTCAAAGGAGCCGACGCGGAGCCATCCTCTTCAACCGATGACTTCCCGACGAATGAAGGTTCCTTTAAGGGATGTCATCCAAGATGGCGTCCCTTCAATTCAAATTGGCTGATAGAATTCTCTCAGCAAATCAGAATTAAGGTAGAAAAAATCTGATTGGCTGATAGAATTCTATCAGCCAATCGGAATTGAAGGGACTCCATCTTGGATGACGTCCCTTAAAGGAACCTTCATTCGTTGGGAAGCCGACGGTTGAAGAGGATGGCTCCGTGTCGGCTCCTTTGAAGATGGCTCCGCTCCAGATGGATGAAGATTGAAGACGCCGCCTGGATGAACACTTCTACCGGATGGAGGACCTCTTCTTGCCCAGCTTGGATGAAGACTTCTACCGGATCAAGGACCTCCTCTGCGCACCTTGGATGAAGAATTCGGCTCGGCTGGGTGAAGATGACTCAAGGTAGGGAGATTTTCAGGGGGTTAGCGATAGGTTTTTTTAAGGGGGGTTTGGGTGGGTTAGAGTAGGGGTATGTGGGTGGTGGGTTGTAATGTTGGGGGGGTATTGTATTTTTATTTTCAGGTAAAAGAGCTAATTACTTTGGGGCAATGCCCCGCAAAAAGCCATTTTAAGGGCTGGTAATAGAGCTGATTACTTTGGTAGTTTAGAATAGGGTAGGGTATTTTTTTATTTTGGGGGGATTTTTTATTTTATTAGGGGGCTTAGATTAGGTGTAATTAGTTTAAACTTCTTGTAATTCTTTTTTATTTTTTGTAATTTAGTGTTTGTTTTTTTGTATTATAGAATTGTTTACTTTATTTTACAGGTAATTTTGAATTTATTTTAACTAGATAGCTATTAAATAGTTATTAACTATTTAATAGCTATTGCACCTAGTTAAAATAAATACAAAGTTGCCTGTAAAATAAATATAAATCATAAAATAGCTACAATGTAATTATTAGTTATATTGTAGCTATATTAGGGTTTATTTGATAGGTAAGTATTTAGTTTTAAATAGGATTAATTTAGTTCATTTTAGGAATATTAGTTTGTTTCATTTAAATTATATTTATGTTAGGGGGTGTTAGGGTTAGGGTTAGAGTTAGGTTTAGGGGTTAATAACTTTATTATAGTAGCGCCGACAGTGCAGGCGGGAGATTAGGGGTTAATAATTGTAGGTAGGTGACGGCGATGTTAGGGAGGGTAGATTAGGGGTTAATACTATTTATTATAGTGTTTGTGAGGCGGGAGTGCGGCGGTTTAGGGGTTAATACATTTATTATAGTGGCGGCGAGGTCCGGTCGGCAGATTAGGGGTTAATAAGTGTAGGTAAGGTAGCGGTGATGTTGGGGGGGCAGATTAGGGGTTAACAAATATAATATAGGGGTCTGCGGTGTTAGGGGCAGCAGATTAGGGGTTCATAGGGATAATGTAGGTTGCGGCGTTCCGGAGCGACAGATTAGGGGTTAATAATATAAATCAGGCGTCAGCGATAGCGGGGGTGGCAGATTAGGGGTTAATAAGTGTAAGGTTAGGGGTGTTTAGACTCGGGGTTCATGTTAGGGTGTTAGGTGCAGACTTAAAAAAGTGTTTCCCCATAGGAAACAATGGGGCTGCGTTAGGAGCTGAACGCTGCTTTTTTGCAGGTGTTAGGTTTTTTTCAGCCTAAACTGCCCCATTGTTTCCTATGGGGATATCGTGCACGAGCACGTTTATACAGCTTACCGCTACCATAAGCAACGCTGGTATTGAGGGTGGAAGTGGAGCTAAATTAGGCTCAATGCACCCTTTTCTGAGCCTAACGCAGCCACTCAGACAACTCTAAATACCAGCATTGTCTGAAGGGTGCGTTGGGAAAAAAAGCAGTGTTAGCTACGCGGGTCTTTACCGACAAAACTCTAAATATAGTGGATTGTTTTTCTTTGTTGAATCTAAAATATTTTAAAATGTATTACACCCATTTTTTTTATTTCATGATTCAGATAGAGCATTCAATATTAAGCAACTTTCTATTTTACTCCTATTATAATTTTTTTTCTTTGTTCTTTTTCTATCTTTATTTAAATAGAAAATAATGTAAGCTTTGAAGCCGGCCCATTTTTTATTAAAAACCTGGGTTGTGCTTGCTGATTGGTGGCTAAATGTAGCCAACAATCAGCAAGCGCTATCCAGGGTGCTGAACCAAACATGGGCTGGCTCCTTATCTTAGATGATGCTTTTTCAAATAAAGATAGCAAGCTGAATCATGAAAGAAAAAGTGTTTTGTTTAGTAACCCTTTAAGATGATAACATTATTTTATTGTTGGTGTAATGGTGTTCTTGGCTACAAACAGAACAGTGATTTTTGTCTTTACCTAAGAATACATATGCATGGAATTGCTGTTAGTTTAAATATCATTATAAAAAGCTTCACATTTATGACAAACATACATTTCATTGCTGCTCATTCATATATGCAAGGGCCATGAAACCTCATAATTTTTATTTCATGATTCAGATAGAGAATACAATTTTAAACAACTTTCCAATTTGCTTCTATTATCTAATTTGCGTCATTCTCTTGGTATCCTTTGTTAAAAACATATCTATCTAAGGAGCTTGGAGCTAGCTGCTGATTGATGGCTGAACGTGTATCCCCATTTTTATTGGCTTACAAATGTGTTCAGATAGCTCCCATGAGTGCATTTCTGCTTCTTCAAAAAAATATACCAAGAGAGTGAAGCAAAATTGATAACAGAAGTTAATTAAAAAGTTGTATTATCTATCTCAAAAATAAAAGAAAATGTTTGGGTTTCATGTCCATTTAATGGGTTGATGAGAGCTATCCCATGTATTTTATGATACTCTTCTCTTAAAGGGACAGTATACACTCATTTTCATATAACTGCATGTAATAGACACTACTATAAAGAATAAGATGCACAAATACTGATATAAAAATCCAGTATAAAAATGTTTAAAAACTTACTTAGAAGCTGTCAGTTTAGCACTGTTAAAAAGGTTGCTGGAAAGCCCACTGCAAGTGGGAAATAAGACCCTCCCCCTTCTTTTGCATATGAAAAGACCCTTTACACAAACAGGAGCAAGCTGGAGAAGGTAGCTGACGGTATTCACATAAAACTTAGGGGCTTGGTAAGGAGTCTGAAAATCAGAGCAATGTTATTTAAAAATAAGTAAAACTATACATTTTTAAAAAAAAAACAACTTTATGGGCTTTATAAATACATCATCTACAAAACATTAATGCAAAGAGAAAATGAGTGTATAATGTCCCTTTAAACAAGGAGATTTATTTTTAGAAAAAAATTGATGATCTTCACTTGGTCTGGTTCAGAAGTAGAAGCAATTAATTGTGTCCATTACTTGAATGCCAATAAGTTGAGCATGGAAATCACATATACATACAATAATCTCAATACCTTACTTGGATGTAGTGTTAATTGGTGATGAAAAGGCAAATGAGAATACAAGTGACGTTTATTGTTAAAGACTATTATGGGTATTTTTAAAACACAATAACATTTTATACCCCGAGCATACTGGCTTTTGTTCAGCAAAGGGCGAATTTGTGAAATGTAAATGTTCAAAAATCAATGCTTGAAAGGGAATGGATATAGTGACTGTGCATTTAAAAATGCTTTAACTATTTCATATTGCATCAGTGTTAGTACAGCATGATTACCATAGTATCCCATGGTAACAGAAGTCTGCAATGACACCAGAAAAAGGCTGTTAAACTATTATAAAGTATAAAAAAATGTCATAGAGCACAGTATTATTCTGTTTTATTTAAACAGGCAATGTACTCAATAACACATATGTATGCAGTAAATTAACATTGTAAATATTTTAAGTAAAAGCTTTTTAGTTTGAAATTAATTTATCAGTAGTATACTTTCTTTTGGCTGAAAAGTAGAGTTTTCCCAGCTCTGTTGGTATGGGGGGGGGGTTTAAGCTTTTTGTAAGCCCATCAGAAATAGATCCGCTAATTAGGAAAAATTATATTTAAAACTAATTTGAATAGTATGTATTATTGTGTTCAGTACTATGAATAAATACATTTGATGATGAGAATCAAATTAATATTAATGCTTGTCACAAAACCATATTTGATACATGCTGCTGCAAATATAACCAGTAGAAAAAATTACATTGATGCCTATAGATTGATTAGTGATTTACTTCTTGTTTATTTAAGCCAAATGATAACACCACTGTTAATGTCAGAATGAAAAATATTGCAGTGGGCAGCGACATTTGGCTCTTTTTGGCACCAGGTTTTTTGTGTGAAAGTGAAACTTACAAAGTTCTGTGCAGATCTAAATCTTTGTGAGTTCCGAATTCATAAGAAGTCCGGTACCTAAAAGAACCAAACGCCACTGCTCGCTTCCATAATCAACATTTACCGTACGCACAAAACAACAAATGCACATATCTATTTATAATGGCCTGATGAGTGTTAGCTTGATGACCTACCTATGACAATTAACAGCATTTAAATGAGTGTTTCAGCTATGGGATTGATCGCAATCCCTTTTAAAAGCTTATGAAATTATTTATCTACATAAACGCCTTAGACTTTAAAGGGAAAGTAAAGTCAAAATTTAATGTCACAATTGAGACATAGGGGTTGATTTATTAACGGCCGTATTGTCCCCAATGCATCTGTTTCCGTGCAAGCCTTCAGACTCTCCGGAAACAGGAGTTAAGCAGCGGTCTTAAGACCACTGCTCCTTAACTTGTCCGCTGCCTCTGAGGCTGCAGACATCAATACGGCCAATCTCATACGATCGAGTTGATTGACACCCCTTGCTAGGGGCCTGGGGCCGCTACAGCGGATCAGTGCGCCAGACACTTGAAAAATTGGCCCCAGAGCATGCAATTTTAAACAAGTTTCTAGTTTACTTTTGTTATCTAGTTTGCCTCATTCTCTCAGTATACTTTGCTGAAAGTATTTTGCTATAAGTATTTCATGTCCCTTTAGCAATATACTCGAAATAGGGTTATTTGTTTTTGAAAAAGCTATTTTTGCTCATACAAGCCTCAAACCATTGCTCTTAAGAGCATTTCTGTTTTAATGGACTGAGCCTGCAGGAAGAGCATACCACCTTATATTTTGTATATAGAAATTTCTATAGGTCAATGCTTGTGTGCTAAAATTTTCATGTGTCACATAGCTGTGTTGCAGAGCTTTTAAATGACAAAATAAAAGAACAATTTGCAAACAGTTTAATACACCCCAGCAAGTAAAATAAATCACTGGGAACACAATAAAAGGGAGAGAAAAAAAATGACATTACAATGCCCTTTAAGGAAAACAGGACATATAGTTCAGGAATTACAGCTATAAAATACAGATAAAAATTTCTGCTTAACCTTGTCCCAAAACAAAATTGAGTTAGACCATAATGTTTTTTGCTTAACCTAATTAACATTTATAAATAGATTTCTATAATTTGTTAGCAAAAAGCTACTAAACAATAGTCCCCTAACATAGCAACTACAATATAATTACAGCTCATATAGAACAATTAGATGGGTGGGCACTGATCTTGTATTTGAAGCAATTATTATACATCCAGCTGAAGGTTTTTAACCCAGCTGATATTATGAACGCTGTGCATTTGTCTAACACTCTTTATATAAAACGACCACGTACCAATTATAAAAGGGCAAATTATAACCTTGCAAACAAGCACAGGAAATGCAAAACTACAGGAGAAATACCTTATCTAGATAAAATAAAGTCTGTTCATTAGGAAGTCTGATTATTTTAACAAGTGTGCCTTTGTTTATGAACTATTATGTAAAAGTTAGCAAGGAATTGGGCTTTTGGTAAAGGGAGCTTTACAAACATTAAAGGGACATTGTACACTAGATTATTCTTTGCATAAATGTTTTGTAGATGATTCATTTATATAGCCCACGTAGGAGTGTTTTTGTAACCATGTATATTTTTGCTTATTTTTAAATAACATTCAGCTAGATTACTAGTTATGTGCCCTATAGGGAAATTAACGAACGCAAGAAAAGTTGCGTTATTTAACCCCTTATAGCGCAGTCATTACAAGTTTTACAAAACCCGGCTTGTGCGTGCGATATGGGGTTATTAAGCTCCATACCGCACACAATACAAGCACTGTTTTGACGTGCTCATGCACGTTTTCCCCGTAGACATCAATGTGGAGAGCGGGTCCGAAAAAAGGTCTAACAACTGGGATTGTGGGAAAAAAAAGCACCGTAACGCAGCCCCATTGAAGTCTACGGGGAAAAGAAAAGTTACGTTTAAACACCCTAACATAAACCACAAGTCTAAACACCCCTAATCTGCTGCCCCCGACATCGCCGACATATACATAATGTTATTAACCCCTAATCTGCCGGTCCCGATATCGCTGGCACCTAAATAAAACTATTAACTACTAATATCGCCCATACTATAATAAATCTATTAACCCTTATTCTGCCGCTCCCTGACATCGCCACAACTAAATAAAGTTATTAACCCCTAAACGTCTGGCCTCCCACATCACTACCACTAAATAAACCTAATAACCCCTTAACTGCAGCCCCCCACATCGCAACAACCTAAATTAAACTATATTAACCCCTAAACCTAATCCTAACCGTAATCCTAAACCTAACCCTAACACCCCCTAACTTTAATATACTGTAATTTAAATAGAGCTAAATTAAGTTACAGTTATTAACTTAATAATACCTTTTTAAAACTAAATACTTATCTGTGAAAAAACCTAAGTTAACTACAATATAACTAATAGTTAGATGTAGTTAGCTTAAGTTTTATTTTTATTTCACAGATAAATTTGTATTTTTTTTAACTAGGTAGACTAGTTAGTAAATAGTTATTAACTATTTACTAGCTACCTAGTTAAAATAAAAACAAACTTACCTGTGAAATAAAACCTAACCTGCCTTACTAAAACCTGCTATTACAAAAAAATAACAAACACTAAAATTACAAAAAAGAAAAAAAACTACTATTACAAAAAATAACAAACATTAAAAAGTATTCCTTTTCTAATACCCTTTTAAAAATAAAAAACCCACCCCAAAATAAAAACCCTAATCTATAATAAACTACCAAGGGCCCTTAAAAGGACCTTTTGTTTGGCATTGCCCTAAGTTAAACAGCTCTTTTGCTACAAAAGAAAATAAAACACCCCGTAACAGTTACAAACTCCCACCCCCAAACTACTAAGGGCCCTTAAAAATGTATTTTGGGGGCCCTTAAAAGGGCCTTTTGTAGGGCATTGTCTTAAAGTTAACAGCTCTTTTGCTCTAAAAAACAAACAAACACACCCTAGCAGTATGCAAACCCCCAATAGAATGAGAGCTGCTTAAATCCTATTGGCTGATTTGAACAGCCAATACGATTTTAGCAGCTCTAATTCCTATTGGCTGATTCAAAATTTTCAGCCAATAGGAATGCAAGGGACGTCATCTTGAATCACGTACCTTGCATTGAAGATTCAGTGTACAGCGACCATAGGAAGAGGATGGTCTGCGCTGGATGTCTTCAAGATGGACCCGCGCCGCGCCGCCGGATAGAAGATAGAAGATGCCGCCTGGATGAAGATTGAAGAGGCCGTCTGGGTGGCTTCCGGTAGGAGTGGCAAGTGTGCTAGTCACACAATTACAGACGGCTCTTTGTTTATGGCCTGTATCCACATGGGTGATTTCCTAGACGGCCTAGGTACACAGGCCTGTCAGATATAACCCACAAATTTGTCCTGGAACGGGGTACAGCGGCTGGTCCGGCTGCAGGCAGTTGTGGAACAAGATTGATCCATATAAGGGGCAGTAAGGCAGAGCCCCCAGGAGTAGATCTATCCCCATGCTGGGTAGTGGCAACATCGTATCACGAAGCGGAGGGAGACAGACCGGCTTGCCACATTGGTTCCTGCCCTTGACTGAGGGAATAGTGGAACACAGTCAACACCATACTACACCTGATATGCCAGCATGGCAGGCCCTGCTGACAGATATCCTACCGTTAAGTGATCTGGAATATTGGGAAGGAGAACACAAGACCTCAGATAAGTAATATTTTAAGTTTGGTCCCATATATGCTATATGCAAGTTAAGGCATTTGAAATTGGCCTGGGATACACGCTATTTCCTTTGGGATAATGGAACTTTTATTGAGGCAATTAGGGAAGTTTAACTCTTTTGGACATATTTCATCATAAAAGTTGTATAAAAGTTTGTGGGTGAACACCATTCTAGTAGGTGCTGTGGAGTCCAAGGCAGATCTGCATGGGAATATAAGGAATACAGGGGTGTATACTTTGCTAGTTATTAATAGCAGAGTACCTGCAAAGAGTAGGGCCCGGTAGCACTAAGACTCAGGAACGGAAGGTCTACGCAGTTTAAAGAATTTTGGATACCACAAGCTTTACTACCATAAATATAGTTATTGTGCTATGAAGTACTGACAAAGGAGGACTTTTTCCTTATATAAGAAGTTATATAAAGCACCTACACTGTAGTAGCTTTTGTGAAATCTGGAAAAGTACTACTACAAAACAGTGATTGTGTTATGATTGTTTGCCCTATACAAAAAGCAGTATGAAGCACCTAAACTAGCTCTAGTGAAAGCTGGAAAATGGATACAAATTACACTTCTGTCTTAGCAGTGGTTGAAGAGTGCAAGGAAAATCTGGCTGGAGTATAAAGGTGTATGATGTGGTGATTTTTTTTTCTCTCTCACTGTCTCTTTATAAAGTACCTGCAAACAATAGGGCTTGGTATACGTAAGAACTTGTGCTATAAGGAGCAAGGAAACAAGTATTCCAGGAGGTATCCAAGTCTGTTTGGTACATATAAAGCCCCCGGATAGAAATAATCTATATCAATTTCTGTGAAATATCTGTAAGCTAAATAAATTCTGGTTTAAGGTGGAGCAATCTGAAAGAGTGCTGGAGTAGAGTAAAGTGTTGCAATTTGTGAAGAGTGTAAAAATCCAGTATCCAACAGTTTCTGGAGTGTCTGAAGTGCATTCAAAGGAAACGTGGCCTTTTTTCTCTTTTTTCTATTTTGTAAATACAGGAGGTACCCTGGTGCTCTTAAGGGGACGGTAATTATTAGTAAGAGATGCACTCTGCTTCTTCTTTTTTACTATATAGTCCCTGACAGTGGCTCAGGTGGTACTGGACTTCTGTGGAAGGTCTAAAGATAAAAAGAAAAGAGTGGAAAAGCAGTAAATTAATTATTTCTAGAGTGTCTGGCACAATAATGTCTGTTAATAATCACTAGATAAGTAGGGCTTTATCAGTGTTTATAATCCTTTGCTGATAATTGTGTTATTTTTTTTATTTGTTTTTCACATTTACTATTGCTTGTACTTGGAGGTATTTTTTCACATGGATAAATATATAAATAAAAATAAATCACCTAAAATGACTACGGAAAGCCACACACAGGATAAAAGAAATAAATCTACTTTAAATACTATTGAGGATTTAGGTGTAGAGAGTATGGCCTCTATTTATCAAGGTCTGTTGGACCTGATCCGACAGTGCGGATCAGGTCTGACAGACCTCGCTAAATACGGCGAGCAATACGCTCACCGTATTCAGCATTGCACCAGCAGCTCACAAGAGTTGCTGGTGCAACGCCACCCCCTGCAGACTCACGGCTAATGGGCCACCAGCAGGGGGGTGTCAATCAACCCGATCGTACTCAATCGGGTTGATTTCCGGCGATGTCTGTCCGCCTGCTCAGAGTAGGCAGACAGGTTATGGAGCAGCAGTCTTTGTGACTGCTGCTTCATAACTGCTGTTTCTGGCGAGCCTGCAGGCTCGCCAGAAACACGGGGCATCAAGCTCCATTCGGAGCTTGATAAATATGCCCCTATATCTCAGAATAATACTAATATAGAGCTGCTAAAACAAATGAATGATTTATTTTCACCTAAATTTGATCTTATTCAAAGCAGTATAATGTAATTATCTAATGAAGTTAAACAGTATGCCAGTCGTTTGACACAGGTGGAGCAAAGGGTATCTGAGGTGGAGGACATGGAGATAATTAGGGAACAAAATACACATGCTGTATACTATGCTGCTGAGACAGGTAGAAAGTTTTAAGAGTAAATTAGAGGACCTTGAAAATAGGTCACGTAGGAATAATATGAGGATTATTGGGCTCCCTGAGGATATTCTGGAGAAGGATTTGAAAAATTTTGATCTGTTAAGCCTGAAGGAGGTTGATATCTCTCCAGTGATAGAAAGGATTCATAGAATGGGCCAGAGAAAAGAATCTAAAGCAGGGGAAAATTATAGTAGGCTGGTTTTCCTGAAATTTTTGAATTTACAAGATAAAATTTATATTATGCGGGCATATAGGAATAAGAATGGAATCATAGAATATAGAGGCAGAAAGATTCTATTATTTAATGATTTCTCAGTTGAGACCTCTAATAAATGAAAACTGATGGCCCCACTATGAACACAGATGTTTCAGGCTGGGTTGAAAGCTAGGCTCTTATACCCCGCCAGGATTTTTGTTCAACTACAGGAGGGGAATAAAACTTTTATGGAAGAAGCTGAAGTTAGGGACTGGATGGGCAATAACTTTAAGGACAAAGTAGGGCTGCTCTTTTTATTTTATTTTTTTATACATATATGGTTGTATTCTTAAGAACAGATTTTAAAATACTTGTTGAGAATGGAAATGGTCTCATGTATATTAAATAAATTATTTTTCTTTTTTTCTCCTTGTTTTTTTTTCTTCTTTGTAGTTGTTTTATTTTATTTTTAAGAAAAGGAAAAATTATTAAATAGATGTTTTTAAAAATTGTGTCGTGGAATATAGGAGGTATAGTATCACCAAATAAAAGGTAAGCAATTTTAAAATATGCAAAAAGTTTAGGCACACAGATTCTTTTTCTTCAGGAAACACATTTAAAAGTTCAGGAATCCCTAAAGCTTAAAAGTGGTTGGGTTAAAGAGATAATATTCATACCGGGAGAAAAGTGGAAAAAAGGACTTGCTATTCTTCTAAGTAAAACTTTGCAATATGTTACAAATTATATACTAGATAAAGATGGCAGATATATAATTATTTATATTGAGATTGAAGGCCGACAGTTTCTTTTATTTAATGTCTATGGACCCAATAAATTGGATTTAAATTTTTGGAACTCCCTTAGGGATGCCCTTATTCCTTTCTTGGACAGGCCTATTGTGTTAGGGGGAGATTTAAATTAACGTCCAATTCAATTTTGGATAGAAAACAAATGAAGGTGAATTGAGGAAGAGAGGAAAAGAAAATAAAAATAAAGGGAAAGGGGTATGGGAAAGAATAACAGTACTATAAACATGGAATCTTTACAATATATAGAAGGAAGCGGGAAGCTATTATTTTGAAGCAGTTCAAGAGAGATCTTAAAATATTAGACATATGGAGAATTTTACACCCGGATGTAAGAGAGTTTACATGCCTCTCGAAGACATGCTGTGTACTCTCTAGAATACATATGGTTCTAATATCAGAAAGCTTAGCTAATTATATTGCAGAATCTAAGATAGATTAAGTTACTATATCTGATCATGCACCCATTATTTTATCTATGGAAATGTCAAAGGAGCAGAGGAGGACATTTTTTTTACTTTTCCTAAATATTTGGCTAACAATTTAAAATAGATTAAGTATATACAAAATAAGTTGGATGATTATAAGCGCAATAATATAGGCTATATGGAAAAAACTGATATATTCTGGCAAGCGGGAAAAGCTGTCTTGCGAGGTGATGTGTAAATTTTAACAAAAAATAGAAATTAGGAAAAAGTAGGTACTCAATACAAGCATTAAAATACAGGACAAAAAAATAACAGCTATGGGTGAAATTAAAAAAGCTTTCCAAGAGTTTTATACTGAATTATATTCTAAGCCTAGTATTGATAGAGAGAAGATGGAGTGGTTTTGGAGTCTTATTAAGAACCCTCGGGTTAATTCTGAAAAAATAAATTCCCCAATTTTAGAAAGTGTGGTGGCAAAAATTATTAAAGAATTCGCAAATAATAAGGCAGCTAGGCAGGATAGCCTACCAGCTGAGTTCTATAAGACTTTAGTAAAGGAAACCACAGAAGTCCTGACTATCCTATTTAATAAAATCTGGTCAGGGCAAATCACCCCTCCAAGGAATTTCAATGAAGCAGTAATTATCCTTATTTTGAAACCAGGGGAAAACCCAGAACTGATGGGCTCATATAGACCAATTTCCCTATTGAATCTAGATTATAAGATTATAACTAAACTAATTGCAAAGAGGATTCAATATTCCCTCGGAGAAGTGATAGGCCCTGACCAGACTGGGTTTATGAAGGGTAGATCTTTAAATATAAATGTCTTGCTGACTATTTCAAATACTTGGTATAACTCAAAGTATAAAAAGTTGCAACCAGGATCTTTCAATTATTTTTTTAGACGCCTGAAAAGCCTTTGACTCTATAACATGGGACCACCTCTTTACTTCTTTGAATAAATTTGGCTTTATGGGCAATATTTTCAATGTTATTCAAAATTTATGTACAGAATCATCTGCATGTCTGGTAATTAACAATTCTAGATCTGCTACATTCAGATTATTATGTGGTACCCGTCAAGGATGCCCTTTATCTCCACTCATTTTTAATCTTGCGCTTGAACCTTTAGCTATCCTAAAAAATGAAATTCAGGGTATACATGTTTGGACATGAGATTACAACAGCATTATATGTGGATGATCTCTTAATTTTTACTCAAAATTCCCCTAGGAACTTTCCCAAAATTAGGAGAATAATTAAGTTATTTTGTGCTTTTTCTGGATACGTAGTAAATACTAGTAAGTCGGAAATACAATGGGTATACAAGAAGAAAGAATCAACTGCAGGATGTTCAAAGAAGCTAGGACTGGTATAACTTGAATCTATTGCCTGGAGTTAATAAATGTTGTAAACAACTTAAAAAAATGGAAGTCAGCACAACTATCTCTGTCAGGGAAGATAAGTCTGCTGAAAATGATTGCCTTACCAAAGTTGCTTTATATTTTTCAAAATGTGCCCTCGTTATTAAAGAAGACAGAGGTCAGTAGAGTTAATGCTGCAATCAGATATTATCTGTGGGGAACTGGGAAGGCCAGAATTAGTCTAAGTAAATTAACAATGTCTAAAATATTTTTGGGCTTTGCCCTTCCCCATATTGTTAATTATAATCTGGCTGCATTGGCAAAAATTGCTCTGGATATGATAATGAAATGTGATCACTTTGTTGTGTATGATATTGGATCTAAAATTATAAATCAATTTCGTTAACAAATTTGATGCATATGCAAATTAAAAACTTACCGAATTTTATAAAAAAGACAGCTTTCCTGCGAGATCCAATCATTGCTTGGCACCGAATATACAAAATTTTAAAAATAAATGTCTGTCTCTAGATTTTTAGAGATAGGCAATAATCCAAATCTCCAACTCGGACATAGGGCTAAATTTTTGTTTGATAAAGGCCTTACTAGAATATGTCAAATGTGGGATGAAGTACAGGGAGATGTAAATCTTCTCTCCTTTGATCAAGTTAGAAAAATATATAAATTGGAAGGGAAGCAGTGGCTATCCTATTTGCAAATCTATCATTACTGTAGTCATTTAAATAGTATATATGGAACACATTGGGAGTGGAAAGAAATCACACATATTATTAATGCATTCAAGTATGGAAAATTCTCAATTTCTCCCCTATACAATATAATTACTAATGTGAGTGATGAAATCCGTTTAGATGGTGGATAAGTGGAAAATACTAGGCTTATATACTTTAGGTGTTCAAACTATAGATAAGAGCTTACGGAATATAGAAAAAGCTGCTCTTTCCGCTTTCTCCAGAGAACAACATGTGAAGCTGATGACATATATAACTCCGTATAAAATATCTAAATGGAGAATGTGTTTAGTACCCCCATGCTGTTCTAAATGTAATTTGCCTATTGCTCACATTTTACATTGTATGTGGTTATGCCCTAAAATGATGAGATTCTGGAAAAAGATTAACGTCTGGTTAAACACTGAGTGTCGCACTAATATAGATCTCTCTCCAGAAATTATTATTTTTCTAGCATTGGGGGATGTAATTCCCCAAAATAGACAACATTTTATTAACATTTTAATAATCATAGGGCGGAACTTAATATTCAAAAATTGGATCCGGGAAAGGGACGGGATCCCTCCTTTGTTGCATTTAAAAATGCAACAAATAGACAATTTCGGTTAGAACAACAGGATATTTGGTTCAGCGCTGAGCAAAATATGGGAACATTTTTTGAGAAATGGAAATGGTGGATTTTGACTTTAGAGCAGAAGGACCAAGTAATATTGGTAAAGAGGTTTGATTCAACTCAATATATGATGGAGTATAAGTTTATGGGTGAATGGATATTCGGGGATACTTGAGCACTCACATAAATGTTAGAATTTTTTCTTTCTTTCTTTCTTTCTTTCTTTCTTTCTTTCTCTCTTTCTCTTTATTAAACTTTTCTATCTAAGGTGAAGAAAATATATAATATGTAAAACATGATTATATGCTGTATAGTATTTTGTTGATTGATAGAATTACTTAACAATTTCTATAGTTGTTGATATATATGACTTGACAGTACTCTCTTTTCCTTTTCTTCTGTCGAGATTGTAATTTGTAAAATGGTTATTGTTTAGATAAAAATGAAGACATACACAATCTCGAATAATAGGTGTACTAATGATATTAAGTTTACTGAACATGTGTTACCAATTAATTGTGGGTTGATGGATATGTAATGCACAAATGAAATGAGATTGTTTATGGTATGTCTTCTATATAAATAAATAATGCAATATTTCTGTTGGGGTGCCCAAATTTATGCACCTGTCTAATTTTGTTTTGATGCATATTGTGCATTTTCTGTTAACCTCATTTCACTACTGAAATATTATTCTGTTCTTTCAGTTATTTAATAGATCAAAATGAAATTGCTGATCCAAACACCCAATTATTTATAAATGAAAATCTTGGAAATTGTCAGGGGTGCCTAAACTTTTGCATTCAACTGTATATATATATATATATATATATATATATATGTGTGTGTGTGTGTGTGTGTGTGTACATATGTGTTTATATATTTCTATGTGTATGTATGTATTTACAGACATATATACACATATAAACACATATGTATATATATATATATATATATATATATAAATACAGGTCTCAAAAGTCTGATGGCATGTTGTAAGTAGCAAAGTTGGCACATTGTATTTTCAGAAAGTAAATTCCTATTGCAGCACTTACAAACACACATTTTTGGCTATGTGCTAAAACTATTATCTAAGGAATATTATATATCAGTGAAAGTGCAAGGATATGTTATTCCTTCAGGGCTGTTGGGACCCCATTAGTGCTTAGACTGTTATAGGGTAAATGGGGCAGAGAGAGTGAAAGTAATATATATATATATATATATATATATATATATAGAGAGAGAGAGAGAGAGAGAGAGAGAGAGAGAGTGAGAGAGAGAGAGAGAGAGAAAATCCATAAATTATGGAGCTAAATTACATAATAACAGGGCAATAAAAAATAAAAGTATAGAGAGTTTGAGAGAGTGTTGTGGAAGTACAACATATATTTGCACTCAATACACAGTAAACAACATGACCGGTTGTTGTAATTAAAAATACATGCAACATCAATATATGGATTGCAACAAATGAAATCATAATCTGTGTGAATACAGACAGAACAAATACATTTATTGTTTTATATTATAAGCACAATGTACAGTACATAAGCACAACTTGAGCATTTAATACACATTATGCAGCATTTTTATTGTCTTTTGTTTGTGCCTGAGAGGACTGGTGATTTTCCTATAGTTGTAATTGCTTCAGCTAAATATTTTCCTTTGTGGAAATTATATTTTTTTGTTTTTTAATTTGTGTCTAGGTAAAAAAGAAGCAGAATTGTACAAATATTTTGTAATAAAGTACTGCATCCTTTATTTGTGATTTATGCAGGCTCCTTAACCCCTATGCGCAGTTAGGACATTCCATGCCGTCTTAACAGCGCTGGACTTTTTATGCCATTAGGACAGCACTGACTGTTTAACCTTTTTGACCATGATTAAACAAACCGTAAACATAGAAGTTGTTGAAAGTAAACTTCTCTTAACTGAATAAAACATTTTATTTTTGTACTTGAATGTCCCTTTAAAAGAGTTAAGCAACGCTACCTCTACTTGTAACACAACACATTATCAAAAATAGTTTAACCCTTTAATGACCATGACGTACCCTGTACATAGCTGGTCGTTAAAGGGACATGAAACCCAAAATATTTATTTCATGTTTCAGATAGATAATACAACTTTAAACAACTTTCCAATTTACTTCTATTATTTAATTTGCTTCCTTCTCTTATTATGCTTTGTTGAAAGGTTTATCTAGGAAAGCTCATGAGCGGCAGAGAACCTAGGTTCTAGCTGCTGATAGGTGGCTGCATATATTTACATATTGTCATTGGCTCACCCATGTGTTCAGTTAGAAACCAGTAGTGCATTGCTGCTCCTTCAACAAATGATACCAAGAGAATGAAACAGAATAGATAATATAAATAAATTTAAAAAGTTGTTTAAAATTGTATTCTCTATCTGAATCATGAAAGAACATTTTTGGGTTTCATGTCCCTTTAAGGAATTGTGTGGCTATCATAGGCTTGCAAAAATAGTGCGGTCTCAGCACTGGAGGTGAGACAGCGCTATCAAAATGTAATCAATTTATACAATACAATTTAACATATTTCTCAGCCTCATATAACAAATAATTATATTGCGTAACTGTGATAAGGAGTGTGTTACTTATGTGATATTAAATGTCGATCTTTTAAAATTTTGTGAAGCAGATTACTTTGTTATGAGGGTTACCACTATTGCTCATGTGCCGGGACACTCAGGTTAAATTAAATTTTCATGATTCAGATACAGCATGTACTTTTAAACAACTTTCCAATTTACTTCCATTAAAAAAAATGTGCACAGTCTTTTATACTTACAATTTTTTAGTCACAAGATCCTACTGAGCATGTGCAAGAATTCACAGACTATACGTATATGTATTTGTGATTCGCTGATTGCTATCACATGGTACAAGGGGAGTGGAAATATACATAACTTTCAAATTTGTTATAAAAAAATCTACTACTCATTTGAAGTTCAAACTAAGTGCTATTGCATTGTCTTGTTATCTTGCATTTGTTGATTATGCAAATCTAATATGTTGACTGGTCTTTTAAGTGTTTTTCACTTTTGGTGAGTTGACTGTTAATTTATTCTGATGGGGACATGCCTGCACAGATATGATCATTAGGTAGAATGTTTTATATTAGTCATGTTATCTTAAAATATGCGTAGCAGTGATTTTAGTATCTGTTTTATTTGATACTTCAAAGGGTGGGTCAACGCTACTGTACATGCATCCTCTTATTTGCATTATCATTGGTTGGTGTTTTTTTCTGAGTATTGATTGGCCAAAATAGTGATTAAATGTCCTAGTGTTTTGTTGTGATATTATGAAGCCTGATGAAATAACTCATAAGAGGTTGTAAAACGCGTTGTTTCTATTTTTAGTGTTTTAATATTTTTAATAATTTGTATTATCGCTTTAAACTCTGACTTATTGCCTCAATCATGTAAAGTATTAGCCACCAAGCCACCACAGAACCCTTGGAAAATCAGTTGGTAGGCTTTTAAAACACCAGTCTGTGAGTTTAACACTGTTATCAGAGGTGTGGCCCCTTATGAGTACTATTCTTGCTGCTGTTCATTTGAGCTAGTGTTGGAAGTCATGGCATACTACACCAGTTTTTGTTTCTCTTCTTTTATTTCCTATACAGGACAACTCCAGTGGATCAGCCAGCTGGGAGGCTGCTAATATCTCTAGCCTGCACTCTTTGCACTGGTTTAAGTGAATTAGACTTGTTAGTAGTTTTTTGTTTCCCCACATAAATTACATTAAATCCAGTGTAATATTGCACTATAGAGGCACCCTTGTTTTTATGTTTTTCAAAGCTCTAATTAGTTAGGCCATGTCATTTTAGCACTGGCAACCCTACAACCCCACAAAAAAGCCACAAAGAATAGCTGGTACGAAGAGGAAACAAATAATCTGTACACTGCTTCTGATTGGGTCATCGTCCATTATTATTATTATTATTATTATTATTATTTTTAACATTATTTGTATAGCACCAAAAAAATCCATAGCAATGGAATTAGTATAATAGGATGTAATTATACCACTATAATGTATTACTTATTTTATTGGTGAATTTATTTCTTTTTAATATTTACAAATTGCTGAGATTGTTGCACAACTGACCTGCGGCTTATTCTTTACATGTTATCTATATTGTATTACTGCCTGTAGGATACTGCTAATTAGTATCAAATTCGGAATTATGACGTGAGTTTTTGTTTCCACAAATCCTTTTTGTAACTTTCTCACACATATAAAGACTTGTTCTTCCAGAGAATACAGCGCATTTCTCTGTAGAGCAGTTTGCTATAAACTTTAGGAAATGTGTTGTGAAAAAAAGGCATCACATTTCTATAAAAGTTTATTTTACCCATATTGAATGTCCAGGCTGTAGCTCTAGATAAATGGTTTATAAATGCAGACAGGTCCTAAAGCTATTGCTGTCCAATCTTGTTAACCAGTTCCTTAGGGTCTCTTCAGCTTCTTTTCGACTTCAGCCACTTACTTTTTGTCCTTTACAGATTTTATTAAGTTTGTTCTCTGGAAATAAACATATATGCTTAAAGGGTTTTAGCTGTACTTAAAGTGGACTCACTTATATCACATATGCATTTTTTTTTCTTCAAAAAGAAAGTAAAACTTTAGATTTTATTTTATTTTTATTCATTTTTTTCATATTTTTCACATGTTCTTTTTTTGTAAAATATTTTTCAGATTGTAATATTTTAAACTATTTAAAAAATTCTGATGTGTTATTGAATGAATATTTCACAAAGAGTAATTATTAATATTAATTCTTAGCGCCCAATTCTAAAATTGTAGTTGGTTCAGACATGGGGGCATATTTATCAAGCTCCGAATGGAGCTTGATGCCCCGTGTTTCTGGCGAGCCTGCAGGCTCACCAGAAACAGCAGTTATGAAGCAGCGGTCACAAAGACCGCTGCTCCATAACCTGTCCGCCTGCTCTGAGCAGGCGGACAGACATTGCCGGTAATCAACCCGATCGAGTACGATCGGGTTGATTGACACCCCCTGCTGGAGGCCTATTGGCTGCGAGTCTGCAGGGGCGGCATTGCACCAGCAGCTCACAAGAGCTGCTGGTGCAATGCTGAATACGGCAAGTGTATTGCTCGCTGTATTCAGCGAGGTCTGTCGGACCTGATCCGCACTGTCGGATCAGGTTCGACAGACCTTTCTAAATATGGGCCATGGTTTTCTATGCTAACACTTGCCGGGGAAAAAAAGGGTCTGTCCCTGTGAGATGTCTCTCATGGAAAGTAATGGAGCTCGCTGGGGGGGGGAGGGCTGTGTTTGCAGGAAGCATGGGCTACACTTTACAAACTAGATCCTTCAGCCTATATGTATCAGATTACTCTGCTTCTAGTGTATAGTATCTTATAATCACATCTGTTTTCATATACATGTGTTTTCCTATTAGGGTAATAAGTGATTTGTGTATTTTTATGCAAGCTAATCTGCAATAAGTTTGCAAGAAAAACAGCGAGAACTGCAGGTGAAAATATTCACAGACTATGCCAGACATGTAGAAGAAATTTCAGACACACCTACAAACACCTTTCTTTAGCCCACTCAGACACACTTAAAAGCAAGGAATACCCCTTGTGAAATGAAGATTTCTCAAACTGAAAACTGCCGCTAAAGAATTTTGGGCTTCATAGTACTGGAAAAATTTCATATATAATCTCACATGCCCAGAGAATTTTAAGAATTAAGCCCTTAATTTGTAGGAGTTAAAGATCCATAGTGGTAAAAAAATAAATAAATGACATACTCTTATTCATTAGAGCATGTTATTTTATCACTAATGACCCTACAAATCTATCTGTTAAGCTATATGTTTAACCCTTTTTATGGGTGTTAAAGTACTGATTGGGAGCCAGTTACAGAGAACTTCTGGTCCTGAATAGAAACTGGCACTGGCCCAGTCAGAAGTGCTAGCTACACGATTCAACTGTGCATTTAGCAATGCTGATTACGTCAATTGAAGTTTCCACTTGGGACTACCAGTTCTCTATGGTTATTTAGCAGTACTTAAACACATAGCTAAATCCCTTTGTTGGGGTTAAACATGGAGATTTGCAGGGTTGATGGTGATACAATTGTATGCTCTAACAAATGTGAGCATGTACTTTTTTCATCTTTAATAGCCTCTATACATTTCTAAGCTGCACACCCAACACCCTTGGGCTATAACAAATAATAGTGCAAATGAAAAAACAGTGAAAAGTACATATGCTCCAGTGAATGCTCATGTAGAGTACACATTTTAATAATAAAGATTATTGCCTGGTTTTATAAGAAAGTTAAAATATAAAAGGTAATGCAGGTACTGAATATTAATGAAACATTTACATCTGTTTTCATTAAAATAATATAAATATTCCTTTGCTACAGGTGAAAAAGTACTTACCTTTAGTACATTGGAGAGCCATCCTTATTCACAAAGCCCTGGGGTCATGATAAAAGGAGACTTAGAGTGCCCTAAAGCTCCTATTAACACTGCCCTGGTCTCTCTGTACAGAAGAGTTGGGATTAGCAGGGGTCCATAGCGCACTATAGTTAAGTGTAGCCCGCTATCCTGACCCTTCTTCACAGAGCCCTGACATTGTGATACAAGGAGGCTTAGAGCGCCCTAAACTGCCTATTAACGCAGCCCTGGCCTCTCTGTACAGAAGTGTTGGGATTAGCATGGCTCCATAGCGCACTATAGGTAAGTGTAGCACGCTATCCTGACCCTTCTTCACAGAACCCAGGGTCATGCTAATAGGAGGTTTAGCACACTATAATACTCCTATTAGCATGGCCCAAGGCCATGTGAAGAAGAAGTTTTAACCACAGGTAATTTAAAAGGAAATAAATGAATACTGGTGAATTTTGTCAGCATTTTATTAGTTTTCTTTAAATTTTGTGGTGCATTAGTATGGCACAAATATCAATGTTTCGGTAATGAATTTGCATTCATAATGAAACACACATGTCTAATTACAACCCTTTTAAGGTGGTCTTCTATTCCTGCTCAAAAAGTATGTTTTCACCTTTTGGGGGAGGGGATTTGGTGAAACACAATGCTTCATATATAGGGGGGTGTCAAATTATCAGAACTTTCTGAATTATATTAATTTATCATAAGTAACTTAAGTGGAGTAAGTTACTGTTTATCAGAAAATTCCATTCAAATAAATCCCATAAGAATTTAGACTGCAGACATTGGGGCCAATTTATAAAGTGTCTGGCGGACATGATCTGCTGTAGCGATCATGTCCGCCAGACATCGATAAATGATGACAGCATTCACTGTTGACGTTTATCATTGCACAAGTAGTCCTGGGGAACTTCTTGTGAAATACCGCCCCCTGCAGATTTGCAGTGTCAATCAACCCAATTGTATGAGATTGGATGGATTGATGTCCGTAGCCTCAGAGGCAGCGGACGAGTTAAGGAGCAATGGTCTTATGAACGCTGCTTCTTATCCTGGTGCATTCGGCACAATACAGGCCATGATAAATTGGCCCCGTTGCCTTCAACCCTTCCAAGACTTTAAACAGTTATAGGTTATAGAAGAGACAACAACCCCTATAAAGAAACTGTAGGCACAGGCAGCTAATGAGTTTCTTGTTTCAGAGGAGGTCTTGGTTACCTTTCAAATAAATAAATGCAATTCCATTGCCTAATATAGAAATACATAAGGCTATTACCAATAGGAACTCACATAAACTTTCAACACCATCTCCCTTTCCATTCTAATATCTTCACTATTCTCACTTCTAATCCATTCAGATCCTCAGCTCTCCATTGTAAATCATAACCAATATATCTAATAACTTTTCTTTAAATAGTATTTTATGTTAATTAAGAGCTAGGTTACAAGTGGAGTGCTAATTTATTGCGCCCCCGTAAATGGGCAAATTTGCCTGTTTATGGGCACACAATAAATAACCAGCCATTACAAGTGGCTGGTTAATGCTACCACTAGCTTGGGGTAGCAATTAACATTCCGAAAATAACTAGAGATCAGATCTCTGGTTAAGTGCAGTGTTTGTTTTAATTTAAAAAAAAATAGCATTTGGGCTTAAAGTGAAGGAAAGTGGGGTATTAGAATAAAAACGGCACTGAAAAGTGCCTTTACATAGCGGTCTATGGAGATGTGTGTTCCCAGTAAATATATATGTATGTGCTTATATACATATATATTTATGTGTTAAAGGACCAGTCAAAACTGTACATTTGCATAATCATCAAATGCAAGATAAGAAGACAATGCAATAGCACGTAGTCTGAACTTCAAATGAGTAGTAGATTTTTGTTAAATAAATTGCAAAGTTATGTCTATTTCCACTCCCCCTGTATCATGTGACAGCCATCAGCCAATCACAAATACATATATGTATATGCTGGGAATTCTTGCACATGCTCAGTAGGAGTTGGTGACTCAAAAAGTGTAAATATAAAAAAAACTGTGCACATTTTGTTAATGGAAGTAAATTGGAAAGTTGTTTAAAATTGCTGCTCTATCTGAATCATGAAGTTTAATTTTGACTTGAGTGTCCCTTTAATATGTGTATATACACATACAGTATATGTATATGATTAATATGGTTAATATATTTACACTTTGCTGGCCATCGCTGTGCGACTTACCTCCTTCCCTGCGCTAGGTTCTCAACTGTGTCTGACGGCATGAGAACAATGTTCCCTTTGGAGTGTATGAAAGCACTCTCTCGGGAGCACAAATCTACACTGCAAACATGAGGTCGTGGTCGCATTGCGCAAAACTTGTAATACCAGCGTACATTTGTGTGCACTGGTATTACTGAGTGGAGCATAAATCTCGCACTCGCGTAAGCGATATTTTGCGCACCACTCATAATCTGGCCCTAATATGCCACCCTGATGCATCCTATCTCTCCAATATAGTTACAACCTTCAGACCTCCTTTATTCAAATATAGCCAGCCTTCATCAGTATTAAGTCAATTAACCTGTTATTTTAGGTTCATTGTAGCCAATGAAGGTCTGTAAAAAAAATCCATTTTAAAGCCTGCAATTTCCCTGCTTCTTCTATAAAGGTCTTTGAAAACAACTGAAAACCCCACCTAAAAAAGCTTCTGAAAATGTTTTGCTCACATGTCATGGAGCATATTGTGAGTTGCTGCATGCTGAAAAATTTACTCTTCCAAAACCTTCAGCAAATACTGCTGCAACAGTCTTTAGAAAATTTGACATGAAGATAGATTTTGACTAGATTTTTTTTTTTTATAAGAAAAGCAACGATTGCTGAGTTTTAAATCTGCTTCAAAAATAATAATCAGTACATGCTGATTAGACATGTGACACTACTATTACTCAACACACACACGTTTCACACATGCATGCACACACACATACATTTGTCATGAAAGTTTTTTTCATTTAAAGGGACAGCCAAGAAAACTTTCATGATTCAAATAGTGCATGTCATTTTAAACAACTTTCCAATTTACTTTCATCGCCAATTTTGCTTTGTCTCTTGGTATTCTTAGTTGAAAGCTAAACCTAGGAGTTTCATATGCTAATTTCTTAGACCTTGAAGGCCACATCTAATCTAAATGCATTTGACAGTTTTTCCCCACTAGAGGGTGTTAGTTCATGTGTTTCATATAGATAACATTGAGCTCATGCACGTGAATTTACCAAGGAGTGAGCACTGATTGGCTAAAATGCAAGTCTGTCAAAAGAACTTAAATAAGGGGGCCGTCTGCAGAGGCTTAGATACAAGGTAATTACAGAGGTAAAACGGGTATTATTATAACTGTGTTGGATATGCAAAACTGGGGAATGGGTAATTAAGGGATTATCTATGTTTTAAAACAATAAAAATCCTGGCGTTGTCTGTCCCTTTAAGCTATAAAGTTAGGTATAGCGAAAATAAACGTATTTATGCCAAGTGTTTGGAGAAACCAAGTACGCTCTAAAAAAAAAGATATAAAAATAATGTTGGAAGAAGTATGTCTTTATTTAATGCTCTAATTACATGAATACAATTACGTTTCTTCCGTTAAATATTTGTTTCGCACACAAAATATTTTTTAGTACATGCCAGGAAATATGAATATTTTTTTTTGTTTTCCTAAAAGGTTCACAGGCTGCATCACTTTAGAATGAAATGTTTATCACATTGTAAAGTTTGATTAGGGGAATATTTTCTTTAAAATATCAAGTAAAATAATTTTATATTAATTTCTAAAAGTTTACCTTAACAGGACTTCCAAGCACATAGATTGAGGATACTAAAGTGTACCTCATGTGTCCCTTGTTATATCCTAATTAGCCATAGCTATAACTGATCTCAGTCAACCACAGTAAAGTGTGTAAGTGCAGAAGTTATCTGGGGGCTTCCTGTTGCTGTTGTGTGACCTCATTTGTATGACAAATTATTATCGGAGCACAGAAACACTAATCCCTGCCTTACTCACAAATACAATCAAATGACTTTCAGTTTATTGATTTCAAGAATCTTTAGCTCAACCACATAACTCAATAACAAATCTTGGTGATGTAAATTTAGACAGCTGCTATTCTGTTTTAAAGGCCCTCTGCTACTGCAATTTCTTTGGAAGAAAAATGTAAGAAAATCTTGTGAACCAGTTTCTGTATATTTAGGCACTATAATATTAAAAGTGAATCTGTTTCTCTATCCATCTTTCTTTCTCTCTCTTTCTTTCTTGCTCACTTTTATCCCCCCTCTCTCTCTCCCTGCCTCTCTCTCTCATACACACTGCCTCTCTCTCTCATGCCTCTCTCTCTCTCTCCCCACCTCTAAGGGCTAGATTTATCAACCCTGAGGCGTACAGGGGCGCGTATACACACCCCTGTATGCCTCAGCTTGCCTGTGGCGGGGCGCAATTACCCGCAGGTAATTAACATTGCACACGAGCGCAATTTTGCGCTCGCGTGCAATCCCGCCCCTGCCCGCGCACAGCCAATCACGTGCGGGCAGGAGCTGTCAATCTCCTTGGTCGTACTCGACCGAGGAGATTGAATTTCGCCAGAATAGATGAGGCGAAGATGTTAGGGAAGCAGCGGTCTGGTGACCGTTGCTTGATAAATCACGGCGAGCAAGTTCTTGTGAGAACTTGCTGCCGCAGGGGCTTGATAAATGTAGCCCTAAATCTCCCCACCTCTCTCTCCCACCTATTTATCTCTCTCTCTCATTGCCTCTTTCTCTCCCCACCTCTCTTTCTCTCTCTCTCTCTCTCTCTCTCTCCCTGCCTGTCTCTCTCTCTCTATCTCCGCCTCTCTCCCACCTCTTTCTCTCTCTCACTCTTTCTCTCTATCTTTCCCCGCCTCTCTCTCCAATCTCTCTATTTCTCCCCACATCTCTGTCCCTGACTGTCTCTCTCTCTCCCCGCATCTCTCTCTCTCCCTGTCTCTTTTCCTCTCTCTCTCTCTCTCTCTCTCTCCATCTCTCTCTCTTCCACCTCTTTCTTTCTCTCTTTCCCTATCTCTCATTCTTTCTCTCTCTCTACCCGCCTCTCTCTCCCCACCTCTCTCCCATCTTATATTTTCCTCTGCACCTCTCTCTCCCCACCTCTCTCTTTCTCCCCACCTCGCTATCTCTTTGACCACTTCTCTCTTTCTCTCTCTCTTTCTCTCTCTCTCTCTTTCTCTCTCTCTCTCTCTCTCTCTCTCTCTCTCTCTCTCTCTCTCTCTCTCTCTCTCTCCCTCATTGTTATTTGGTATGGTACAAACGTTCTAGGCAGGTGTAAAAAAATGCTGTTAAGTAAGAATGCTTTAAAAAATGTAAATGTTAAAAGTTTATTTTTATCAATTAGCAACATAAAAAGTGAATAAACAAAAGAATAATCTAAAGCAAATCAATATTTGGGGGCATATTTATGATTGTGCAAGCGGACATGATCCGATATAGCGGATCATATGCTCTTGACATTTATCATTGCACCAGTAGTTCTTGTGAACTGCTGGTGCAATACCGCCCCCTGCAGATTTGCAGCCAATCGGCCACTAGGGGGTGTCAATCAACCCGATCGTATTCGATCGGGTTGATTTCTGTCGATTTCTCTCCGCCACCTCAGAGCAGGCGGACAGGTTATAGAGCAGTGGTCATCAAGCTCCACAGGGCTTGATAAATATGCCCCTAAATGTGACTTCACTTTGCCTTCAAAACAGCATCAATTTTTTAGGTACACATGCACAAAATCATGGATTTTTTGGGCGTATAGTCAGGTGCATGATTAAAAAAACATGCCAAACTGGGGGTAGTGATCATCAATTTTAATATGTAGGTTGAAACACAATCATTAACTGAAACAGAAACATCTGTTTAATAGTCAAAAGTCATACACAAGATTAAGCACTGCATCAAGACACAAAGTAGTTATACTACTACAATATCAAGGTCTCCGCCTGGCAGAAATTTCAAGGCAGATAGAAGTTTTCAGATATGCTGTCTAAACTCTTATGAAGAAGTACAAAGAAAAAAGCAATGTTTAGGACCGTAGACACAGTAGCCTGCAGCAGATGAAAGACACATTGGGGCCGATTTATCATCGGTCGGTCCGACACGATCCACTCAGCGGATCATATCCGACATACATCAATGAATGCTGACAGCATATGCTGTCAGAATTTATCATTGCACAGGCAGTTCTGGTGAACTGCTTGTGCTATGCCGTCCCCTGCAGATTCATGGCTCGGCCGCTAGCAGGGGGTGTCGATCAACTTGATTGTACATGATCGGGCAGATTCGCAGCAAGGGTTTCTATAAGCCCTATCGGATAGGATCGGGCAGATTGATGTCCGCAGCCTCAAAGCAGGTGGACCAGTTATGGAGCAGCGGTCTTAAGACCGCTGATTCATAACTGCTGTTTCCGGCGAGCCTGTAGGCTCGCACAGAAACAAGGGCATCAAGCTCCATTTGTAGCTTGATAATTTGCCCCCATTGGGCTTACTTCCCTTAACAATCAAAAGATATCAGCTCTGTTACACCCATCTGTCTGGAGAAGTCTGGTCAGAAGTGGTCTTTATGGAAGACTTGTATCCAAAAATTAATATCTCCAATGTGGAAACAAAGACAAGTGATTTAAATATGGTTGAAAAAACATGAACTTGGGTGCAGAAAAATAGCAGCAGTGCCCTGGACTGAAGATTCAAAATGTTAAACATTTGGCTGTAGCAGAATGCAAGTTGTTCATCAAAAGGCTGGAAACCTGTACAAGAACGAGTGTCTGCTCTCAACAGTTAAGCATGGTGGAGGATCCTTGCATGTATGGAGCTGCATTTCTGCAAATGGAGTTGGGAATTACGTCAGAATTTAGTTGGGAATTACGTCAGAATTGAGTTGGGAATTACGTCAGAATTGAGTTGGGAATTATGTCAGAATTGAGTTGGGAATTACGTCAGAATTGAATTGGGAATTTCGTCTCCTCAATGATGAGAAATAAAGGTAGATACTTATATCCATTTTGCAGTACCATCAGGGAGGCATCTGATTGGTCCCAATTTTATTCTGCAGCATGAAAATTAGCCCACATATGCAGTCAAAGTCATTACTCTCTTCAGTATAAAGAACAAGAAGTCCTGGAAGTGATGGTATGGCTCTCACAGACCCTTGACCTCAACATCATTGAGTCTGTCTGGGATTACATGAATAGGCAGAAGCAACTGATATGACCTAAATCCATAGAAGAACTGTGGTGATTAATTCTCAAAGATGTTTTAAAAAAACCTACCGGACGAGTTACACCAAATATTGATTTGATTTAGATTTTTTTTGTATGCTCACTGACTTTGCATTTTGTTAATTGATAAAAAATAAACGATTAATATTTCTATTTTGATAGCATTTTTACTTGACAGCATTTTTTTCACTCCTGCCTAAAACTTTTGCACAGTACTGTATGTGATATAATTATATTTATATGAAAGTTAATATATATGCACAGTAAAGCACTTTCATCCTTTTCCTCTCTTTCTCACTCTCCTTCTATATACCAGCGCTACGTAATTTGGCGGCGTTTTACAAATAAATAATGATAATAATATCAAATATATAAGTGTATGCATGTGTGCAGAAAATGCCCTGTGCATTTAAATCCCTTTATCTCTTCCTTTATATCCTTCTTCTGTCGATTTCTTTCTCTCCCTCTTCATCTATATACGTAGATCATATATGAAAGTGTAAATATGTGTACAAATGTAATTTGCTACATTTTAACAACTATCATTCTTTGGTTATGAGGGGTCTTAATAGTGTCATTATTTTATCCTATTAAAAGGGTATTTTCTTTGAACTATAGGTAACTCTCTCCTCGCTTGTATAATATATCTGTACTTTAGATGTGTATATTGTGCAGCCTTAGTAGATGGAAAAAGGGCAGGTATGCATGTTTTTTTCACAATGTAATTGTGATTGACGAGTGCCTCGTGGAAAGACATGTTGAACTATCCAGAAACTGGTCCCCTGCCATTTGGATTAAGGCTAATGAACTAGAAGTGATGGATTAAATTTAGTGGATAAATTCCATGTCCCTTTAAGATACATTCTTTTGATTTAAGATCAACAAGCTGAAACTATTTCTTTGTGGACAGAGCAGTGGTATTGATAGAGACGTTATGCCTGAAACTATCCTTAGAAATGTTATATTCAATAGAACAAATGTAAAAATACCTAAGTAGAACATCCACGCTTTTACAGTTTGGTCTAGCTGTGAGACGTGAATAATAGAATAGGAAACTAAGAAAAGGTTTCAAGAGGTAAGATACTTCAAGAAGATATGTATTATACATTTTTTTTCCAGGCATAGTACTTCATTGTGGCTGTGGAGGAAAAAGAAAGGTGAAAATGAATTATTTACTTTCTCAGATGTCAAAACGGACAGTTAACTTAAAATGGAGTTCCCCATAACGCAATATTATACTTTTTAAATGTAATCTAATTAACTTATCTGTTTTTTTCCTTATATTTAACTCTGAAGACTGGAATTTTTGCAATACCAATAAAAGCGGCTAAAGATAATCCTGAAGACTTGAGAAACTGACAGCGCGACATGCTACACAGTGATTAAATAAGGCAATTTTTTTATTATTTATTTTAAAGAATGCAGAGACCCTGTCTTGCAATTTGTGGAATTATTATGAATTGGCAGGTCTGTAAGGTGCCCTCCTTTATAATAGTTCTGGTTTTCTGAAGGCAATCAAGCTGCACCTTGATTTGCCTTCATCTCCCTGTCTAGCTCCTCCTACTTCCTACCTTAACTCCACCTCAAAAATGACATGATTCTACTTTTCCAACTTTCTGCAACTCTATCCTCAGATATATCATTCCCAGGCTCAGCCTCCCTATCCTACATAGTCTTTGGCAAATATTGGCAAGTATAGGGTATGTCCCAGAACTGCAATACCATGCAAATTTTGCTGACAAGATTATATTTTTAAATAGTTTGCCAAATGATTCTCCTTTGATTTGCTCAAGGCCATTGAACACTGCCCTTATAATCCCTCATCCTGCCTCAGCTGGGCCATCTCCCTCTCAAGCACCGCCCACTTCCTACTATTAAATACAGTAGAATTGCAAAATCAACAATTTTATAATAAAAAGACAATGCAATATCACTTACTATGAATTTTTAAATGGGCAGTACCTTTTTACTGACAAATTTCAAAATGTATTTCAAATTAACAGCCAGCTGAATCATATGACAGCCATATGTTGTGTATACATATACACTGTGAACTTTTGCACATGCACAATAGTAGCTGGTGCCTAAGAAAGTCTGCATATAAAAAGACTGTGCAAACATTTGATAATGGAAGTATTTTGACAAGTTGTTTAAAATGGCATGCTTTGGGCCGATTTATTAAAGTGCAGATGGAAATGATACGACGTAGTGTATCATCTCCACCGCACATCGATAAATGCCAACAGCATACACAGCGGACAAGTTATAGAGCAGCAGTCTTTAGACCACTGCTTCATAACTACTGTTTCCGGTGAGCCTGGAGGCTCGCGCAGAAACAGGGGCATCAAGTTTCATTTGGAGCTTGATAATTCGGCCACATAATCTCATCATGAAAGTTTGTTTTAACTTTAGTGTCCCTTTAACTCCACCAGACATTACGTGACTGACCCTGATTTGCCAACACTCTACCCCCAGATCTTCTCTCCTCAGGCACCAGCCTTCTATTCTGAATAATATAATTTTGTGAGGTAGGGTATATAGTTTAACTGCAATAAAATGCAAATTGTGATAACAAACTTTTAGTTGGAAATGCTTTTTAAAATTATTTTGTATACAGATATTTTTCAAATGCTGCTAATATATATAATGAATGCATGTAAAAAAATAAACTTTAATGTGTCATTAAATAGAAAATAAGCCAGTACACCCTAGCAATTTGTTATGTGCATTTGAACAAATTAATATAATTCATTGACAAACGGTAATAGCAATATTCTTTGTGTAATAATAATTTGCTAAAAAGAGTTTATATAGGAAGATAAAGACTGAGGCAGAAACAGTTTTATACAGACAGGGTAGTGATATTATATTTTTTTCTGCAGTCTTAATGTTCTCCATATATATTGTTAACTGCTTTGGAATTGAAGAACTGTGTAATATGTAAAAACATTGTTCCTCAGTAAGTTTACATGCAAAGGTCATCGATTATTGCCAACAATTTATAAATGCATTAACATATCTGTGTGTTCGTTTACTTTACTATTGAACTAAACTTACTGAAATGTAGTCTAATCCCTTCCTTCCCTCTCCCAGATATCTAAGTTAATGGCTGTCTTTTATATGTGAATGGTGCCAGTGAATCGCATTGATATTTTGATACATAGGCAGAAGATTAATTTGTATAGATCTAAACCATCCAATCAATTATAAAATAATATTATAAAAGTCATAGTCACCACAGGAATAAAGTCAACTGAACAAGACTGCAGAGCTAATCATGGGTGGCACGTGTAAGTAGCTGCCTATCACATTTTGTGCAAAATCAAAAATGCATTGCCAATCTGAAACTTGCCATACATATGTTGGCATGATGGGCATACTGAGCATATTTTCTCAATCTCTATATTATCATTTTTCATATTTCACAAGTATTGTTTGTAACCATATTTATTTATTGTTGTAAATGTACCATTTTGTGGTTGGGTTTGATCTTAAAATAAGGAGACTATTGGTTTCTATTACATGGATTTTTATCTTCTTATGCTGAATTTTAACTATACCAAAACTGTAAAGTGTGAACCTGCTCCCTTTGAACATGCAATATGCATAGAGGATTTTTTATAGGGACAGCTAGTCCTAAATAAACTTTTATGATTCAGATATGGCATTTCATTTCAAACAACATTCCATTTTTTATCATCAATTTTGCTTTGTTCTCTTGGTATTCTTAGTTGAAAGCTAAACCTAGGTATACTCATATGCTAATTTCTTAGACCGTGAAGGCCACCTCTTATCTGAATGCATTTGACAGTTTTACACCACTAGAGGGCATTAGTTCATGCGTGAGGAAAAAAACAAGAAAAAAAAACAATTGAATATACCAATACAATTGCTAAAATAAATGGAACGAACAAATACCCCACTTCAGGAGCGGAGCGACTGCCTTCCACAGTTTCTCCCAGCAAACTGTTAGCATATATGGCTAGGTTAAGGGGGCGCTTGCAACAATGTGAAGTCCACTAACTTGATGTCGATCCAGAAGGTTCTGGAAGTGAAAGGACTCTAATTTTGTGCTTGAATGAACTTCATAAAATATAAGTGCAGTATACTCACTCAATCAAAAATCCAGTATCAGCAACACCACAACATGACAAAAGAAACCTTGTTGTCTTCATAAAAGCATAGGTTTATTAAGCGATACGCGTTTCAACGAACCAGCTGTCTTTCTCAAGAGCAAGTTAAAAGGCTAAAGAAAGTAAGCTACATTGTGGCAGATACTGGTGTTTTAAATACACTGTGTACAAGATCATGTGATCATGGACATTCAATAGCCGAATCTCAAAAAGTAATAAAACTTTTTCGCCTATGCTCGTGAATAACAGTAAAGCAAATTATGATATAACCTTATAAAAAGATAGACATAATTAGTCATCAAATATTGTACATGTTAAAATCATACCATCACAGCAATATAATATCAGAAAAACTGAAGACATATAAACATGTCTCTCACAGTGCTGGAAAAATATGTAACTATAATAAAACATATAGCATATTTAATTATATACATACAGAAATCAATCTCTCAGGTGGCTAGAAGTATATGTAGCTGTAGTAGAACATATAACGTGTACAATTATATACATACAAAGTTCAATGGTCATTTTTTAAATAAAAACTGCAAACCTGATATCCTTGTTAAGACCCCATTGGCCGTATGTTGTAAGAGTATGTATCCACCATAGTTCTCTTTTTATGAGCTCTTTATCTATTTGTCCACCTCTCCAGTGTAGTGACACTTTTTCTATGCCCATCCAACTGAGACCCCCTGTTTTGGAACTTTTGCAATGGTTGCAGTTCAAAGGGACACCATAGTCAGTATGTTCTTTATCGATCTTGTTTAGATGTTCTAGGATTCACGTTTTTAAAAATCTGGTTGTTTGAATTAAATATTGAACTTTACAATTGCACTGCAGCAAATATATATTATTCTTAGTTTTGCAACTAATAAAACTCTTAACTTCAAACTTCAAACTATCTTGGGAGTCTGGGATATAATATTTTTCAACAGTTTGTCCTCTTTATGAATATGCCAATGTATCCTGATTGTATTTGTGGCCTGTCTATGTCCAAGCAAATAGATGGAGATTGGAGCAAGATTCAGACCTTGCATCCTCCCTTTAGGATTTTCTAATACAGACCATTGATTATATCCTAACCCATAATTTGTTCTGGTTCAATAACACGCAGTATCTTCAGATATGTAGAACTGCCATGGGCACCAGGTTTGGACTTATTTGAGGACTAGCTTAGCTGTACCTACTTGAAAGGGAACTTATATCCTGATAGGTTGTTTTGAATGTAACCTGATCTGATTAGCTAGATTTATTTCCACCCGAAATGAACGAGTAATTATAATTTTTAACAAGATTTTTATGAACTTTTTCCTTTATTGAATTTTTTAAATTCGACATGCTATTTTACATTTTGACTGTTTTTTTTCTGTTGGAAATAAGAATAAATTGTGAATATGACCTTTATGTAAATCCACCTTCCGTCAGACCGAAAACTGGATCTTGTACACAGTGGGCGCGATCTGATATAGATCGTAGTTTGCGGCGCAAGCGAGGGAACCCGCGTCGCCCGCAGTTTCAGCTCGCAACTCGAGCTATCCCATATACGGCGCCGTCAGATGCTAACGTGCCGTAAATCGGATAAACCAGCGATGTCCAGAAATCTGCGCAAGTACAAATTTCTGGCGTCGACAGTGACTTGCGGCACGTTAGAAACTGCCGGCGCCTACAAAACCTGAATAAAGTCTAAATCACCCGCACTGTCTAACACGCCTCCCTAACATAGCCCGACACGTCTAACCCTCTATCCGCTATCCCCCCTCACTATCCTAACAATAAAATATGTATTAACCCCTAAACCGCCGCTATCTAATAAAGTTATTAACCCCTAAACCGCCGCCAGCTATATTAAATCTATAACCCCCTAAAGTGAGCCCCTAACACCGCAGCCATCTACCTTACCTACCCCCTAAAGTGAGCCCCTACCCCGCCGACATCTACCTTACCTACCCCCTAAAGTGAGCCCCTACCCCGCCGCTATCTATTTTAAAATTATTAACCCCTAATCTAATCCCCCTACCCCGCCGCCATCTATATTAAATTATTTAACCCCTAAAATACTAAACTATCCCTACCACTAAACCTAAGTCTAACCCTACAAATAGCCCTGAAAAAGGCTTTTTGCGTGGCATTGCCCTAAAGTAACAGCTCTTTTGCCAGCCCTTAAAAGGGCTTTTTGCGGGGCATGCCCCAAAGAATTCAGCTCTTTTGCCAGCCCTTAAAAGGGCTTTTGGCGGGGCTTTGTCACAAAGTAAACTGCTCTTTTGCCTTCAATCTACATCCCCCTACACCGCGGCCACCTATAATAAATGTATTAACCCCTAATCTAATCCCCCTACACCGCCGCCAGCTATATTAACTATATTAACCCTAATTATATTAGGGTTAATATAGTTAATATAGTTATTATATTATATATATTAACTATATTAACCCTAATTATATTAGGGTTAATATAGTTAATATAGTTATTATATTATATATATATATATATATATATATATATATATATATATATAAAGTATAATAACCCTATCTAACTCTAACATCCTTAACTAAACTCTTATTAAAATAAATCTAATATTAATATTATTAATTAAAATATTCCTATTTAAATCTAAATACTTACCTATAAAATAAACCCTAAGATAGCTACAATATAATTAATAATTACACTGTAGCTATGTTAGGGTTTATATTTATTTTAAAGGTAAATTGTTAATTATTTTAACTAGGTATAATAGCTATTAAATAGTTATGAACTATTTAAGAGCTACCTAGTTAAAATAATTACCCAATTACCTGTAAAATAAATCCTAACCTAAGTTACAAATACACCTACACTATCAATAAATTAAATAACTACAAATATCTATCTAAAAATACAATTAAATAAACTAAACTAAATTACAAAAAAAAAAACACTAAATTACAAAAAATAAAAAAAAGATTACAAGATTTTTAAGCTAATTACACCTATTCTAAGCCCCCTAATAAAATAATAAAGCCCCCCAAAATAAAAAAAATTCCCTACCCTATTCAAATTTAAAAAAAGTTCAAAGCTCTTTTACCTTACCAGCCCTTAAAAGGGCCTTTTGTGGGGGCATGCCCCAAAGAAAACTGCTCTTTTGCCTGAAAAAAAAAACACAATACCACCCCCCAACATTACAACCCACCACCCACATACCCCTAATCTAACTCAAACCCCCCTTAAATAAACCGAACACTACCCCCTTGAAGATCTCCCTACCTTGTCTTCACCACCGGGCCGAACTCCTCATCCGATCCGGGCGATGTCTATCCAAGCGGTAAAGAAGAGGTCTTCATCCCAGCGATGTCTTTATCCAAGCGGCAGCAAAGTCTTCTTCCATCGGGCAGAATTTTCAATCAAGCGGCATCTTGAATCTTCTCTCCACCGACGCAGAGCATCCATCCCGGCCGACGACTGAACGACGAATGAGGTACCTTTAAATGACGTCATCCAAGATGGCGTCCGTCGAATTCCGATTGGCTGATAGGATTCTATCAGCCAATCGGAATTAAGGTAGAAAAATCTGATTGGCTGATTCAATCAGCCAATCAGATTCAAGTTCAATCCGATTGGCTGAACCAATCAGCCAATCGGATTGAACTTGAATCTGATTGGCTGATTCAATCAGCCAATCAGATTTTTCCTACCTTAATTCCGATTGGCTGATAGAATCCTATCAGCCAATCGGAATTCAAGGGACGACATCTTGGATGACGTCACTTAAAGGAACCTTCATTCGTCGGGAGTCACCGGAAGCAGAGGATGGATCCGCGTCGGCTGCTTCAAGATGGTCCCGCTCCTCGCTGGATAGATGAAGATAGAAGACGCCGCCTGGATGAACATGTCTACAGGTCCGGATATCCTCTTCTTGCCGGATAGGATGAAGACTTTGGACCCTCTTCTGGACCTCTTCTTGCCGGATAGGATGAAGACTTCGGACCCCTTCTGGAAGGATCGGTGATACCCGGCGTGGTGAAGATAAGGTAGGGAGAAATTCAGGGGCTTAGTGTTAGGTTTTTTAAGGGGTGTTTGTGTTAGATTAGGGGTATGTGGGTGGTGGGTTGTAATGTTGGGGGGGGTATTGTATGTTTTTTTTTAAATGCAAAAGAGCTGTTTTCTTTGGGGCATGCCCCGCAAAAGTCCCTTTTAAGGGCTGGTAAGGTAAAAGAGCTGTTAACTTTTTATTTTAGAATAAGGTAGGGCATTTTTTTATTTTGGGGAGCTTTGTTATTTTTTTAGGGGGCTTAGAGTAGGTGTAATTAGTTTAAAATTCTTGTAATCTTTTTTATTTTTTGTAATTTAGTGTTTGTTTTTTATTTGTAATTTAGTTTAGTTGATTTAATTGTAGATAATTATAGGTAGTTTAGTTAATTAATTTATTGATAGTGTAGTGTTAGGTTTAATTGTAACGTAGGTTAGGATTTATTTTCCAGGTAATTTTGTACTTATTTTAACTAGGTAGCTCTTAAATAGTTATTAACTATTTAATAGCTATTGTACCGAGTTAAAATAAATACAAAGTTGCCTGTAAAATAAAAATAAATCCTAAAATAGCTACAATATAATTATTTGTTATATTTTAGCTATATTAGGGTTTATTTTGCAGGTAAGTATTTAGCTTTAAATAGAATTAATTTATTTAATAAGAGTTAATTTATTTAGTTAGATTTAAATTATATTTAACTTAGGGGGGTGTTAGTGTTAGACTTAGCTTTAGGGGTTAATACATTTATTAGAGTAGCGGCGAGGTCCGGTCGGCAGATTAGGGGTTAATAAGTGTAGGTAAAGTAGCAGCGACGTTGGGGGGGCAGATTAGGGATTAATAAATATTATGTAGGTGTCGGCGATGTTAGGGGCAGCAGATTAGGGGTACATAGGGATAATGTAGGTTGCGGCGGTGTGCGGTCGGCAGATTAGGGGTTAAAATTTTTTATTAGAGTGGCAGCGATGTGAGGGGACCTCGGTTTATGGGTACATAGGTAGTTTATGGGTGTTAGTGTACTTTAGAGCACAGTAGTTTAGAGCTTTATGAACTGGCGTTAGCCCATAAAGCTCTTAACTCCTTACTTTTTTCTGCGGCTGGAGTCTTGTCGTTAGAGTTCTAACGCTCACTTCAGCCAAGACTCTAAATACCAGCATTAGGCAGATCCCATTGAAAAGATAGCATACGCAATTGACGTAAGGGGGTCTGCGGTATGGAAAAGTCGCTGCTGGAAAGTGAGCGTTAGACCCTTTCCTGACTGACTCTTAATACCAGTGGACGGCCAAAACCAGCGTTAGGAGCCCTTAACGCTGGTTTTGACGGCTAACACAGAACTCTAAATCTAGGCGAATGTAACTATTAGTTATATTGTAGCTAGCTTAGGGTATATTTTATAGGTAAGTAGTTTTAAATAGGAATAATTTAGATAATGATAGGAATTTTATTTAGACTTATTTAAATTATATTTAAGTTAGGGGGTGTTAGGGTTAGGGTTAGACTTAGATTTAGGGGTTAATAACTTTAATATAGTGGCGGCGACATTGGGGGCAGCAGATTAGGGGTTAATAATTGTAGGTAGGTGGCAGCGACATTGGGGGGCAGCAGATTAGGGGTTCATAAATATAATGTCGGTGTCGGCGGTGTCTGGAGCGGCAGATTTGGGGTTAAAACTTTTATTATAGTGTTTGCGATGCGGGAGGGCCTCGGTTTAGGGGTTAATAGGTAGTTTATGGGTGTTAGTGTACTTTTTAGCACTTTAGTTATGAGTTTTATGTTACGGCATTGTACCATAAACTCTTTAAATGCATTAGGACTCTTGACAGGGTAGGGTGTACCGCTCACTTTTTGGCCTCCCAGGACAGACTCGTAATACTAGCGCTATGGAAGTCCCATAGAAAAAAGACTTTATGAAGTTTACTTAAGTCATTTTGCGGTAAGGCCAAAGAAGTGTGCGGTCACCCTAAACCAAGACTCGTAATAGCAGTGGTAGGGAAAAAGCAGCGTTAGGACCTGTTAACGCTGCTTTTTCAGCCTAATGCACAACACGTAATCTAGCCGACTGTTTTGGTGTGTAGAAAGGTACATGCATTGTAGCTCTGGACAGGATGTGAATAGTGCAGCTGGAAAACTTCATATTCCTCCCTGTAGCATTGGTAATTCATAAATGTCCAGAAAATCATGGCTGAGCTGATAACCCTTAATATGTAGTTGATGTTATTAAAAAGTAAAAGTGAAATATATCAACTCCAACCTTAAAGGGATAGAAAGATAAAATAATTAAATGTGCATTAACATATAAGCATGTTTGCAATATATTTTCATTAGCAAAAACGCTTCTAGTAAAAGACATTAATGTTTTGAAAGGCATACGTAAATATCTTGTTAGGGCCTGTGCACCAGTATTAAAACACCACAACACTACACCTAGCAAAAATTAAGTCTTCAGAAGTAAAACACTCCACCACCAGCTCTCTGAGCAGGCATTGTGCTTGAATACTGGTGCATGGACCGTCACAGGATATATGAGTATGCTGCAGAAAAACAGGAAAAACTTTAACTAGAAACATTTTCACTGATGAAAGTATAATGCAAAAATGCTTATATTTCACACTGATGTGCACCCACGCACATTTTATTTTTGACCTTTCTCTCCCTTTAAAGAGACTAACACAAAAGTTAATTTTGTAACTAAGGTTTTCAAAATGCTGCAAAAACAAAGTGCTGGTTTAAGCAATTTACAGTATGTTGACAATCTAGATTGAATAATTTGCTTTTGGCCTCTTTGGGGACTGTTGGAGAAGAACAATTTTTTTTACACAAAAGCGGAAATTGTTTAATAGACTTGTGCAGCCAAGAAAATTTAATTTCCGATGAAATTTTCTTTACAAATATTTAGGGATATTAATTTTCCTGTATATTGTTGGCTGCACTATTCGGTATTCATTTAATTTAAAATTAAACAAATACTGAATTTTAGTTATGCATTTACATTCATTTTTGTTAAAATTAATGTAAAAGTTTCAAAGCTACAGGTGAAAAGTTTTCCAGTAGCTACAATACTTATAATAAGAGTCTTAGGGGCCTATTTAACAAAGGTCTGTTGGACAGACCTCGCTGAATGCTGAGAACAATACCCTCTCCGTATTCAGCATTGCACCAGCAACTCTTGTGAGCTGCTGGTGCAATACCGCCCCCTGCAGATTTGCGGCCAATCCACCAGCAGGGGAGTGTCAATCAACCCGATCGTACTCGATCGGGTTGAATTGCAGCAATGTCTGTCTGCCTGCTCAGAGCAGGCGGACAGGTTATGGAGCAGCGGTCTTTAGACCGCTGCTTCATAACTGGTGTTACTGGCGAGTAGGCTTGCCAGAAACGCAGGGCTTCAAGCTCCATCCACCCTCGGCTCCCAAGACCTGCGCAAAAGTTAGTATTAGCATTGTACTTAGAGCAATTAAAAGAAAACCAATTAATACTGACAGATTTCATAAGTATTTTTTCGTTTTTTAAATTTTGCTTTCATTCGGATATTGCACTTCCCTTTAACCACTTACAAGGTATTTTGCTGGTCTTTCTATTGGGGTGCGGTTTCGCCGCCAGTGGCAAGACCACACTATTATAACAAACCTGCAGGAGGTAGGGTCTAATAGCACAGTCTTATTATGCCCAGAAAAACCTTAATGACCAGCGACGTACTGGGTGCATTACAGTCGCTAAGGGGTTAATATCCCCTTAGAAAGACATAATAGGCTAAACTGAAATACATACATACAGCTAAGAAATCTGTAGGATCTCACTGCAAAATATAGAGTTTCAGGGACCCTTGAATCTATTGTGTAAAGAAGCATAATCAAATATTTATCAAACTTATCATTCTAATCTGTCATTCCAATCCAAACAAATAAATGGAAAAGGAATTGTAATCACTAAGATCTTTTCTGCTTCATGTTACAAATAGAGCTTTTCTCAGTATTCCAAAAACATGATTGTGGTTGTGAGAAATAGCCAAAAATGCGCTATTGAGATCACGTCAAAATTAAAGGGACACTGAACCCAACATTTTTCTTTCGTGATTCAGATAGAGCATGCAATTTTAAGCAACTTTCTAATTTACTCCTATTATCAATTTTTATTTGTTCTCTTGCTATCTTTATTTGAAAAAGAAGGCATCTAAGCTTTTTGTTTGGTTCAGTACTCTTGACAGCACTTTTTTATTGGTGGATGAATTTATCCACCAATCAGCAAGAACAACCCAGGTTGTTCACCAAAAATGGGCCGGCATCTAAACTTAAATTTTTGCATTTCAAATAAAGATACCAAGAGAATGAAGATAATTTGATAATAGGAGTAAATTAGAAAGTTGCTTAAAATGTCATGCTCTATCTGAATCACAAAAGAAAAATATTGGGTTCAGTGTCCCTTTAAGTAGTCTTTTAAGCTAGAAAAAGCAGCTGAAAACACCTCAGCTGATAGTGATCAACTACCATACAGCTAGATTACAAGTTGTGCGTTCGTGTTTTAATGCTGAGGAAATGGCCATTTCAGTGTTAAAACAGCACTGCAGCTATTATAAGTCTTGTCAGTATAGCTGTACCACAAGCCTTTTAGCATGTACCGCAACTTCAGTCCCGCACACATAAAAATTACATTTTATATGGGATTTCGAGTTGTGCGGTGAGGCTAAACAGCTTGCGTTGCACCCTATACCGACAAGATCCGTTCTGCAATCTAAAAGCAGTAGTTATGAGTTTTACGCTACAAAACTGTAACATAAAACTCATAACTAAACTGCTACAAAGTACACTAACACACATAAACTACCTATTAACCCCTAAACCTAGGCCTTCCCGCATGACAAATACTATATTAAACTTATTAACCCCTACTATTAGTCGCAACTAATAAAATTTATTAACCCCTATTCCGCCACTCCCTGACATTGTCACCACTATATTAAAGTTAGTAACCCTAAACCCGCCGCCCTCCCGCATCGCAAACACTATTTAAATATTATTAACCCCTAATCTGCCATCCGCCAACACATCGCCCTCACTGTACTAAAGTTATTAAGCCCTACACTGCCGCCACTATAATAAAACTATTAACCCCTAAACCGCAAGCCCCCCACAATGAAATATACTAAAGTAAATTATTAACCCCTAAACCGAAAGCCCCCACATCGCAATAAACTAGATTAAACTAGTAACCCCTAAACCTAATGCCCCCCTAACTTTATATTAAAATTACAATTTCCCTATCTTAAATTAAATTAAAACTTACCTGTCAAATTAAAATGATTATTAAACTAAAATTAAACTAACTACGAATTAAATAAAACTAAAATACACATTAAAAAAATCCTAACAAAATATCTAATTACAAAAAATAAAAAAAGACTAAATTACAAGAAATAACTAACACTAAATTACAAAAAATAACAAACAAAATGATCCAAAACAAAAAACAATTACACCTAATCTAATAGCCGTATAAAAATAAAAAAGCCCACCCAAATTAAAAAAACCTAGCCTACAATAAACCACCAATAGCCCTTAAAAGGGACTTTTGTGGGGCATTGCCCCAATGATATCAGCTCTTTTCCCTGAAAAAAATACAAAGACCCCCCAAACAGTACAACCCACCACCCAACCAACCCCCCAAAATAAAAAACCTAATTCTAAAAAAACCTAATCTACCATCTACCGTCAAGGGTTAGGGTTTGGTTTTTTAAGGGTTTTTTTTAGATTAGGGTTAGGGCAGCAAAAGAGCTAAATGGGGCTTAGAGTTAAGATTTTTTTTTTATTTTTTTATTAGGGACTTAATGGGCACTTGTAAAAGAGCTGAATGCCCTTTTAAAGGCAGTAATATAGCTAAATGCCTTTTTAAGGGCAATGCCGATGCAAACTCCCCTTTAGGGACAATGGGTAGTTTAGGATTTTTTTGTGTTAGTTTTTTTTATTTTGGGGGTTCTTTGGGTGGGGGGTTTTACTGTTAGAGGGAAACTTAGTAATTTTTTAATACAAAAGAGCTGTTTAATTTAAGGCAATGCCATACAAAAAGCCCTTTTAAGGGCTATTGGTAGTTTAGCATTAGATTAGGGGGTGATTTTAATTGGTGGGGACCTTTTTTATTTTCATAGGGATTAAGTTTCTTTTTTAATTTTTGATAATTTGATTTATTATTTTCTGTAATGTTAGACTTTTTTATTTTTTGTAATTTTGGATTATTTTAATTTAATCTTATTTTTTTTTTTTTTAAGTACTGTTAGGATTTTTTATTTTAATTGTTATTAGTATTTCATTATTTTTTTCATATGGGGTTAATTTAGGGGGTGTTAGTTTAGGGGTTTAGTAATTAAATTAGGTTTATTGCGATGTGGGGGTTTGGCAGTTTAGGGGTTAATGGATTAATTAGGCTAATTGCGATGTGGGTGAATGGCGGATATGGGGTTAATAGTTTATTAGGTCGATTGCGATTTGGGTGAATTTGGATTAGGGGTTAATACATTTATTAGGTTTATTGCGATGTGGGTGAATGGCGGATTAGGGGTTAATACATTTATTAGGTTTATTGTGATGTGGGGTAATGGCAGATTAGGGGTTTAATATTTTTTATTAGTTGTTGAGGTGGGGTTGGCGGTTCACAGGTAGATAGATATTGCGCATGCGTTAGGTTTTAGGCAATATTTTCAGCCAGTTACGGGAGTTACGGTGCTCACATTTTCAGTGTAAAGGCTGCCTGCATATGTGTGGCAAGGTGAAAATGGAGTAAAATGTCTCCATTTTCATCCAGGAATATGTGATACTGATTTGCGACGTGGTTCTATGTTAGCTTATGGGAGTAAAAATTGTGGGCAACGGGTAAAATATACACGCCACATTTATATGCGGTGCTATATATGTGATAGCAAAACCACTTAAAAACCGGCATCTCGGGATTTTGCAAGCAACGCCACATATGTAATCGTGCCCCTAGAAGGGTAGGAACAGAGGTGAGGACTGCAAGGGTTGCGAATGATGTTGAAAGAGAGTTAAATGAGGGCAATTATTAGGTAAGCGGAAATTCATTTGGTTCATTGGTAGGCTTCCCTGAACAAAAATGTATTTAGGGGGTGTTTGAAAGAAGGCAGATTACGGGAAAGTCTTACAGTATGAGGATGAGCATTCCAGTGGGTTGGTGTCGCATGAGATAAGTCCTGCAGTATAGAATGGAAAAAGGTGATGATAGAAGATGCAAGGAGCAGGTCATTGTTGGATCTTAGGGGGTGGGCTGGACTGTGTTTGCTGTTTATTGAGGACAAGTACTGAGGAGCGCCATTGGTAAGGTCTTTGTAGGTCAGTGTGGGAATTTAATTCTGCTGTGATTTAGGAGCGAGTGAAGGGACTCACAGAGAGGTGCAGCAGATACAGAGTGGCAGGAAAGGTGGATTATCCTAACAGAGGCATTTATGATGGGTTGATGAGGGAGAGGTGGAAGAGAGGAGGGTCAGTTAGTAGGTTATTGCAGTAGTCAAGTCGGGGAGTTACAAGGGAGTGGATTAGCTGCTTAGTGGTTTCAGCGCATAGAAACTGTTGAATTTTTTAAATATTATGTTGATGGTTGCGGCAAGATGAACAGAGCAATTGGATGTGGGCATTGAAGGACACATTTCAGTCAAATGTAATGCTAAGGCAGCAGATTGGGGTAATGGGGAGATAGTGATACTATTGACAGTGAATGAGAGATACATTTAAGTGTCATCAGCATTTTTGAAGAAGATGGAAATAAAACAGTAGAAAAGGATAGGTTAAAGATATGAGTAAGGGCTGGAGTGAGGGTGGAGGACAGATAAGTAATAAGATGTGAAAGGATAAGGTCGGCTGGCAGATAATGAGGCATGAGGAAGACAGTAATGAACACACTTCATTATAGGTGGCTGTGGGGAAGATGCAGAGAGTGGAAGATGGGGGTGACTGGGGTAGGGGATGGAAGATTTCAGGCTTGTGTTGGGATGTTGCTTTGGTCAGTATGCATTTTGTTTAAAAAAATAGTCTGCCAGGTCATGAGCACTAAAGGCAGATGAAGGGGGTGGTGCAGAAGATAGTTGAAAGTAGAGAAGAGTAATTTAAGTTTGGGGGTTGGAGTAGATATAAGATTAGAGCAGTTGGTTTGCTTGGAGGGCTGATGTGTATGAACAAATAACAAACTTATAGTGAATGAAATCAGGTTGAGAGCAAACTTTCCTCCAGACACGCTCAACAGTGCGGGAGCATTTTTGCAAGTAGCACGTTTGCTGTGAGTGCCAGGGCTGTAACTGATGGCATGGTGTTTTGTGCAGTTGGGGAAGAGCAAGAGTTTCTAGTGCAGAAGAGAGTATTGTTATAGTGGGCTGTAGCAAATTCAAGCCAGGTTATAGTGAAAATGTGAGGGAAGAGATCTTGAATTAATTGGGAAATTTTATAGAATCCACAGCGTGCAGATTTCTACAGCTTTGGGGGTGAGATGGAGAAGTGGGTTTAGCCAGTACATTAAGATTATAGGGGAGCAAGTGGTGGTTTTTGTCAAAAGATGTTTGTGGTACAGTGGGCAAATACACTATTCATATACTTTTAATGCTTCCTTTTTAAGTGGCAATTTGTGGGTTCAAATCCTTCTAAATATGTATGCTGTAATATGTTCTATTTATATGCGATTTAAAAAAAAATTATATTGTCGATATTATTGAAATTGTATGTCTACACCGGTTTTATTTATTTATTTTCCAATATGGAATTATATACGTACTGCTCGTAGTTCACGTCTGTTTATTCAAAATGAGGCTGGATCCACTTGTCTTTGTTTATTTCACGTGACTTTAGTGGATGAGAGATATGTCATGGCTATTGTAGTGAGGCTGGATCCACGTCTCTGTTTACATCACATGATACATGCGAGACACATGACTTATTTGGACCAATTGGATTTAATGTCTTCCTTTAAATAGAAGCTCTTTGCACTGAAACAATACCCTTGAAAAAGCTTTTATAGTACAGAGAAATGTACATTGGATTGTTTTATAGACTTGCAATATTGGCTTTCCTTGCATACAATATTTGGGGGTCTATTTATGAAGCAGCGGATGCTGCTTCCGACCCTCTCCGCTTCAGTTCTGACTGAAGCAGAAGTTAAGAAACAGCGGTCCTAAGACCACTGCTCCTTAACTCGTCCGCCACCTCTGAGGTGGCAGACAGCAATGAGCCCAATCAAATACGATTGGGTTGATTGACACCCCACGCCAGCGGCCGCGAATTTGCATGGACAGTATTGCACCAGCAGTTCACATAAATAGACCCATAGAGTTTTTATGCTCAGCAAAGCGGTCACAGTTTGCTATTGTCTATATGTCCATATAATTAGTAGTCTGCGTATATGTCCTGTGGACTTTTATTAATAAATAATTTATACACTTGTCTGGAGTTAGTGCATCTGTCTGGAGTAGCCGTGTGGCTCTAAAACCTGTCTGCCTTTTCACTAAGAGCTTAGTTATAGCTCTAAAAAGTGAAAGTCTCCTTGCAATTGGAGTTACTCTTCACTATTTTGTTTTCTTCTCTTTTGGAGGTTTACCACATAATTTGACCTTCCTCACTAAATTCCACTGCTCATCTATAGACTATGGGGTACATTTATCAAGCAGTGGATGCTGCTTATTCCACACGAGCCTTCCGGCCTGCCGGAAACATTATTTAAGAAGCAGCGGTCTTAAGACTGCAGCTCCTTAACCTGTCCACCAAGTTTTAGGTGGCAGAATGCAATCATCCCAATCAAATAAGATTGGGATTATTGAAACCCCCTGCCAGTGGCTGATTGGCCGCAAATGTGCAGGGGCGGCATTACACAAGCATTTCATCAGAAATGTTTGTGCAATGTTAAATGCCAACAGCATATGCTGTCAGCATTTAGTGATGCAGGGCGGACATGATTCACTATATACCCCTATATACTTATTGATTGATTGCACAAACACAAATTTGTTTATATTAGAAGCCTGGTGCTAAAAACACAGGGAATGTTACAAAACAATATTATTAATATTAACACAACACATAGATAGTCTGGCACTCTCTTGCAATCACACAGCTAGTTTAAAGGCAAAATGGAAGAGTTAGTTACAGCCTTTGACCAAATGGTGATAGGCCCGGGACCATGTCAAGGTCTCTTCCACACTGGGTCTTTAACCTATCGTTACACAATGCATGCCCTTAACCAAACACATTAAGATACAAACAAGGATGACACAGGCCCTAGACATATATAAAACACAGAATTGGACTACACTCTCAAACCCGACAAGTTATACATCTTATTAACCTTCAAAACTCACAGCCCTTAGGAACTCAGGCAGTTAACCCCGCACAAGCCTGGGTGCAAAGCCCTTAGGGAATATTACAAAACAAAATCAACACAACACATATAAAGTCTGGGACTCTCTTGCAAGTATACAACTAGATTAAAAGTAGAATGGAAGAGTAAGTTACAGCCAAAAGCTCTGCAGAACCTAGGGCTGTGAGTTTTGCATAGTCATGCATTGTGTACCCAGTCCGGTTTGAGAGTGCAGTGTGCTTGCAAGAGAGTGCCAGACTTCCTATGTGCTGTGTATGCTTGTGTGTGTGTGTATGCTCAGGATAGTTCAATTTATAGATAAAATATCAAATATAATCCCTTATGCTCTGAAAGAAAACTTAATCTGTGACCAGCTTGATTTCCCACTATACCTGTTCTTTTATAAACCAAGAATTCTAACAAGATGTCAGGCTTCTTTTATCCCTAAAGTAATGTCAAGTCTGTTATCATTTCTGAGTACCACTTATAAAGCAACAGTAATGTTTTATTAATATTTTATTCACTCTCACCTATCCACATCTTTTTTTTGCTTTGCAAGTTGGTACCTAGACAGAAAATTACCATGTTGCATATGAATTCATAAATAATGTTGGCTGCATCTAGCTGTATTAATTTCCAACGATTTTAATATTGTATCGGCAAGTTATATAAATACATTATAAACAGTTCCGATGGTTCATTTTGCTGACTTCTGTATTTATGCTACTGCTTTATAACGAACATAACCTTTCAATGCAGAGCTATAGATTACATTTGTGTGTTTTATTGCTCTGAGAATACTTTAATTTGGTCAAACTGATTCATTAAAAATATAGCCAACCTAATTTGGGCACATCCTGTTTAAGTATTACTGCTGAAGCATCTTCAGCATCATTTGTCTTTGACTACAGCTGCGAAACCATAAAAAATAATTTTTCTGTTTTGAACTGAGTCAAAGGACACATTTTCCAATTATTTATTGTATCACACACATTAACCAGCAAAGAAAATATTTTTGTTGCATTTAATAAGGGTGATCTTTGAAAAGCCATTTTTATACTGAAGCAAAAATATATCTTTGTAGAGTTGGTAGAAGCTATGATTCAAAAAAGTGGGGGCTGAATTTAGTGACCTGGGGCAGAGTAATGAAGTTCCAGTTGAAGGGGTATATTTATCATAGCGCGAGGGGACATGATATGATGTAGTGTATCTTGTCCGCTGCACATCGATAAATGCGACAGAATAAGCTGTCGGCCTTTATCATTGCACCAGCAGTTCCTGTGAACTGCTGGTGCAATGCTGCCCCCTGAAGATTCACATCCAATTGGCCGCTAGCAGGAGGTGTCAATCAACCCAATCGTATAGAATTGAGTTAATTTTTGTCCTCTGCCTCAGAGCAGGCGGACAAGTTCATTACGTCTGTTTCCAGCAGAAACAGGGGCATCAAACTCCATACGAAGCTTGATAAATTGGCCCCCGAAGAGTGAATGCAATCTAGTAGTAGGACCAAGAAGTGAAAGTAAATGGTAATAACGTAATGGATGAAGTTGGGCATTTCTATTTCTGGTCATGGTATAGGTGTGGGGCTGTAATAGCTGCACTATTCATACTATTAGCACTGGTGAGAAGGTCTGGGGGTGCACTATGTCTAGGAGAGTTGCTTCTATAGGAGTCCATGTCCATGTTAAGAAAGCTTCAGCTTAGCATGGCTGGCAGCTTGGGGATGCTATTTGCTTCCTATATCAAGAACGTTGAAGAAAAAGGGGTTTAGGATAGAGCTATTTCTATATGCTACATAAGAAGTGATCCTGCTGTTTCCTAGGCACTATGGCTGAATTGATATATTCAAAGGTCCTTACTTATACCTGTTAAGTTCTTGATTATTTATATGGAGACTCTGGCAATCTTATTCCAGGTTTGCTCTTCTGGTTTTGATCTTGGCAAGTTCTTTGACTTCTGTCTCCTGTTTGATCCCTGTCTGTACTTTAACTTGTGAAATTACTTACTGGCAAAATACCCCTGAAACTGGATACTGGTATATGATATTGAAATGTCATTTTTGTATGATGCTTGGCTGCTGACGACTACCTGATATTGACCTCTGGTTTATTAATTGACTAATCCCCTAGAGTTTCTAAGTCTGCCTGTGTATAACAATACCCTGTTCAGAGTTGTTTCCACACCAAACCTGCTCAGAACTTATATCACATCTCCTGCTACAATGGTTCTAGTCATCAAATAAGGTAATTCTTTTACTATCTTATAGGTGGTTTTCAGTTTCACTTTTGAGACTTAAGTAGTGTAAAGAGGTCCAGTGTGACAGAAGTCCAGTAATCAGAATTAACTCACAATATTTGTGAGATGCTTATTTTACAATAAACAAGAAAATAGACACCCTCACTGAGATAGAACAAAAGTAAGAAAAACTTCCATGCTTGTTCACAAGGCCAGTGCCACTTAAAGTGCAGTCTCTTTTAGCCCACTACGCCTTTTCACAGTGGCACTGGCCTTGTCAACAAGCACATCATTTGTTTTTTGTTCTATCTCAGTTGAGTGTGTCTCTCTATGTTCCTTTTTGTATGCTCATTTCACATGCCATGAAAACAGTTTATCAACCATAAATGGTTGACACAAAGCTGCAAAATGCAGAAAACTGCACAAATTATCGCTTAGGCAATACAATCTAAAGGAGAGTGGAGTAATATGAGACACATTTTTATAATCCTTTTATAAATTGTAAATTCGATAATAAAAGAATGGCAAAAACTAGCTTTGCTTGGCACAAAAAATTGGACAGTGGTCACAGTGATCCTTTATGAAAAAGTGAAAAAAAGTAGAGAATGCTCCAGCTAGAACTTTATTAACTAAAATACAGAGATAAACTTGTTAAAGACTTTGGGTGGGAAGGAGTCTGTAGGTTATTGTTGTTAAGAAAGACAAAATACAGGAGACTGACATTGTTAGGGTCCCATTTACAAAGCACCGTGCAGACAAGGTTCTCGGCTTGGGAACCTTTCTGCCCAGCTTCGTCTAGAACAGGCAGCGAATACTGTGCATCTGCTTTCCAGATGTATCCTTACACACTAATTTGAGTGTGGTGCAAAGTAAAGGCCTGTCAATCACACTGAACACATGTTTTCAGGGTAATTTATCTCAGCTGAGTCATAGGTGGGGAGAGGGTAAGAAGCAGAGATCTGATGGCCACTGCTACTTACATTGCAGAAAACAGGCTTGCATATGCAAATCGTGCCTGCAAGGGCTCAAATGCAGTATATCCTGCTTAGTACATTGAGCCCTTAGGGGATGATTTATCAGTGGTCCCTGATGCCCCTGTTTCAATGCGAGCCTTCAGGCACACCGGAAACAGCAGTTATGAAGCAGCGGTCTTAAGACTGCTGCTCCTTAACTGGTCTGCTGCCTCTGAGGCTGTGGATATCAATCCGCCCAATCCTATACGATCGGGTTGATTGACACCCCCTGCTAGCGGCCGATTGGCAGCAAACCTGCAGGGGGCAGCATTGCACAAGCAGTTCACCAGAACTGCTTGTGCAATGTTAAATGCCAACAGCGTATGCCAACGCTACAGCATATCATGTCGGACAGACATTGATAAATCGGCCCCTATGTCTATACCTCTATGCTGAAATGTGTATGGACACTGCTAAGATTTGTCATGGAGATTACATATTGCACATCACATATGAAATTACCAATTACTGAAAAAACATTGTCAATAATATCAAATATAACCTGTTTGGGTATATTTAACAAGCAGCAGATGCTGCAGTCTACCCCCAAAATTTCCGGCTCATAAGACCACTGCTCCTTAACTTGTCTGCCACCTTTTAGAAATGCTTGTGTGATGTTAAATGCCGACAGCGTATACTGTCTGCATTTAGTGGTGTCGGGCGGACATGATTCACTACAGTGAATCATGTCCGCTTGGCATTTAACAAATCTACCCCTTTGAATCATGCTGTTTAACCTGTTGGAAGATTAAGAAGAGGGTGTTTACAGTGACATTTTCATTCAACATTGTATACTCATGAATGTCATTATTATTATTACTTTTATTTACATATACAATTCGCATTCTAACCTTGTTGCTGTTATGTAAAGAGGTGTTACATGAAATTGGGCAATGCAGGAAAGGTATAATTTGTTGTAGGGATAGGCAAAATTTCAGGATCTGACATAAGTTTGCAAACGAATACCATTCAATTAGTTTATATCAGTGTAATAAATGAACATGCATACATCTTTGTGTGTTGCCCTTTCACGCTTATATATCCAGTGCTGAAATGAAACAGATGTAGGTGTCTTCAGCCATATTCAACATTTGTTTTGCAGATGAATGCCAAATCCCAAACATTTGCCCATGCCTGTGTGTCATTGATGATCCTGGGTAAAATATCAACAACAAAGTCCATTAAGGGACTTGAGTTTAACGGGACAGTCTACACCAGTATCTTTATTGTTTTAAAACATAGCTAATCCCTGTATTACCCATTCCCCAGTTTTTCATAACCAACACAGTTATATTAAGAATACATTTTACCTCTGTGATTACCTTGTATCTAAGCCTCTGCAAACTGCCCCCTTATTTGAGTTTTTTCCACAGACTTGCATTTTAGCCAAACAGTGCTGACTCCTAGGTAACTCCACGTGCGTGAGCTCATTGTTATATATGGCACAAGTGATCTAACGCCCTCTAGTGTCAAATTGCATTCAGAAAAGAGGCGGCCTTCAAGGTCTAAGAAATTAGCATATGAGCCTCCTAGGTTTAGCTTTCAACTAAGAATACCAAGAAAGCAAAATTGGTGATAAAAGTGAATTGGAAAGTTGTTTAAAATCACATGCCCTATCTGAATCATGAAAGTTTATTTTGGACTAGACTGTTCCTTTAAGATTAGAGTTTCCTGGAATTGATATACTTATGTGAGCTCACAAACTCAAAACTCTTACATTGTCCTGAATGTACATTTTGATGCTAAAATGACCAGTTTTTAAAAATTCGATTAAAAACAGGGGCACTTTAATTCTTTCAAATTTCCATTTCACTTGTGTTGTGAAAAAATACCTTTTAAACTTGACAGCTGCTCCAGCTTCCCCTGGTCTGCAAACTGCCCCCTTATTTGAGTTTTTTCCACAGACTTGCATTTTAGCCAAACAATGCTGACTCCTAGGTAACTCCACGTGCGTGAGCTCATTGTTATATATGGCACACGTGATCTAACGCCCTCTAGTGTCAAATTGCATTCAGAAAAGAGGCGGCCTTCAAGGTCTAAGAAATTAGCATATGAGCCTCCTAGGTTTAGCTTTCAACTAAGAATACCAAGAAAGCAAAATTGGTGATAAAAGTGAATTGGAAAGTTGTTTAAAATCACATGCCCTATCTGAATCATGAAAGTTTATTTTGGACTAGACTGTTCCTTTAAGATTAGAGTTTCCTGGAATTGATATACTTATGTGAGCTCACAAACTCAAAACTCTTACATTGTCCTGAATGTACATTTTGATGCTAAAATGACCAGTTTTTAAAAATTCGATTAAAAACAGGGGCACTTTAATTCTTTCAAATTTCCATTTCACTTGTGCTTCCCCTGGTCGTCGCAAGCCATTTCTGACATCAGAAATGATGGATCGGTCATCCTCCAATCACAGCTTTCCCCCCCCCCCCCGGGGGAATCAGTGTCTGATTTAACACAGTGATTGGAGGAAGCCGGATTCCTCATTTTAGACCCAGGAAGAGGCTTTGCGATGGGCGGAGGAAGCTGGAGCGGCTGTCAAGATTAAAAGGTAAGCATTTTTTCACAACAAGAGTGAAATGTAAATTTTGATGAATTAAAGTGCCCCTGTTTTTAATCAAATTTAAAAAAAAAACAGGCACTTTAGCATCAAAATTTACATTCATTTTAAAGTCCAATTCAAAATTACAACTTAAAACAATATTGCTGGTTTGGTTTTAAACACTCATTTAGTTAAAATTCTGAAACTATGGTGCCAACTCCCCCATGTAACATTTTAAGATCAAATTTCAATGGCCCCCTACTAGGCATACGTTCCGCATTCAAATAACACAAAGCACAAGGTATGGGTGTAAAGGCCGTAGCCCGCATTTATTAAATCTTTAATAAATATATAACTTATAAATTCAACAAGATACTGTTAACTTGGTAACACAAACATAGTAAACATTAGATGCTTGCCTACAGAGATGTACCTTCCACTGGCTTACCACAAGGTACATCCCCCCCAACACTCTCCCGCCTCTTTAGGGAGGTACCCATTTACCTAACCTACATCCTAGAAAAGACAAGCACCCTGCCAAAGCTGCCACTAATCTCACAAACAAAGGGGGAGGGAGGGAGGGAACTTCGCCTTGTGGTTGCAGGGACTACAAAGAGGGTGAGCAACTTCTGCAACCCCCTTTTGTACCCCACCCCACAAACTCCACCTTTGCTCTTAGCCTGCTCCACTGCCAACGATGGGGGTCAAAATCCCCTCCGTCAATGCTCTCCTCCAGGGAGCAATGACCCCCTACTAGGCATACGTTCCGCATTAAAATAACACAAAACACAAGGTATGGGTGTAAAGACCGTAGCCCGCATTTATTAAATCTTTAATAAATATATAACTTATAAATTCAACAAGATACTGTTAACTTGGTAACACAAACATAGTAAACATGGGATGCTTGCCTACAGAGATGTACCTTCCACTGGCTTACCACCAGGTACATCCCCCCCAACACTCTCCCGCCTCTTTAGGGAGGTACACATTTACCTAACCTACAGCCTAGAAAAGACAAGCACCCCCGCCACAGCACGTCACTGACGAGCAGCCCCCACATGGGCTAAGGCCTTTTGCACCCCTTCTTTGATGTTGAAATTAAAGAGGTGCAGCCCCACCTCATTGAGGTGTACCCCATCCTTTAGAAAGAAGCAGCGACCTGTCTCCCCCTCAAATTCTACATGGCGAATGATGAACCCCCCAACTCTGCTCACAAAACTAGTCACTGTTCTGTTAATCTTTTTCGAAAAGGTGAGAGTAAGCGCTAAAAGAGCTTAAAAGGCTAACGAACTTGTGGCTAAATCTTACAATTTATTACCTTCGATAAAGGCTAAACATAAATAAATATCACAATAAAACCACAATAACACAATAAAATTAGAAACATGGATCCATGTCTAACTTCTAAAAACATAAGTACATAATAAAATCTCCTGGGAGATGCGAATTACAGTGGGAGTGTTGACACTCCTTGATAGTGATACACAAGTGTGGGAAGTTGAATAAAAATACAAATATTAATACTTATAAGCAAAGTTAAACCATAAAACGATTCCAAACTCACAATGTCAATCAAATGTAAAGTCAATCAAAAATGGTGAAAAAAATGGTGGAAAAAGTAAAATGTGAATGTTCGTATTAAACCGTGGGTGTGTCCTCCAACGTTGCTGATGGGTAGTGAGAGATCTATAGTCAAATATAGATGTTAGATGAAGTTGTAGATAAAATGAGTGAAAAATAAGTAAAAAATAAGTAAAAAATATATATAATTCAACCTTTAGGCAAAGGTCATTAGAACCAAAAGGCAAAAAACAAAAAGCAAAAAATAGAAAAAATAATAATAAATGATAAAATCCACTTTGGTGAAATCAAATATGAAATGTAGCAATCCAAAAAAGATAGCGTTCGTGTTAGTTGTGTGCAAAAAATGGGGGATTAAAACAAATTCTGTGCCCAGTGAGTTCAATGTCCCATCCGATGTTAAAAGTGAAATCACAATAAATAGCGAAAAAAAAACAAAAAAACCTGTAGGAAAACAAAGAAAAACAAAATAGTGCAACACTGTATACAATAGATAATAATGGTAATTAAAATCAAGCTCACCAGTATGCCAACGCGTTTCGGCCTAGATTAGGCCTTTCTCAAGACTATACTGTGTAGTGATCTCTGGGAGCTTTAAATAGAGAGTGTGAGAAAACAATTGGTGCCGTTTTGGCGCCAAAATCGGAAAGACTTCCCTTTCCTGTTTGCCCCATTGCATCTCTGGGATGTTTCCTGTAGTTTCTATCCTATTCCCATCCAACCTGTATTAGTTGTAAATTAGAGAGCCTTTATTCTATGTATCGGTCTAGAAATGGCCTTATTGTTCCTAAGGGTTATTTGGCAATCATTCCGGTACTCTTCTACAGTGGCTATATACATCCTTTATGTATAGTAATAAATTGTTTGCTGTCTGCGGACTGATTTCCCTTTTTTCTGTGTCGATGTTATTATTAGGGAATGGTTGCTTACTTTAGATCAACCTAATCCTTATATAGTCAGAAGCGCTCAAATCGGAAGACACCGGATGTTTACACAGCCGACTTCCGCCTTAGCTCCCTTGATGCGCTCAGATCGGGAGATACCGGATGCTTACACAGCCGACTTCCGCCCTGATTGATTTGCTCCATTACGTTATGGAGTGTGACCGGAAGTGAAGTCATGTCTTCCGGTTTGGCTTCTGGTTGTTGTGGTAGATTACCACATTTGTCAGTTTTATTGTCAATGCCGGTTTTGGTTAGAACCTGATATGTCCATATTTAGGCTTTAGCTTCATATGTATGTGCATTTTAAAAGTAAATCAGAGTGAAATTGTCAAATTAATATATTTAGTAAATTGGTGGGATATATATTCAGAGTCTTCATGATATTATGAAACTTCTTAATCTGTCACTACTTTGTGGAACGGCTATAATTATCTAGCTTTTCTCAATATTTGTAACGATCTCTATTCTGATCTGTTAGTCTGTATTAGAAAAAAGACTAATAAAACAAATTAAACCCTGTGTTTGTGTATTTCTCACTACCTACTGTTATGATCAACAGAGGTGAGGTGGATCTGTTATATATATCCTAAAATGGAGTTTTAGAGTTCACCGGAGTTGTTATCTTTCTGTTAAGTGAACCCGTTAGTTATGGATACACTGAGAGTTTGGACCTTACTGTTCTTTCAGATGAAGTTATAAACTCAAGGTACTTGAGTGGTACATTGGATAAATACGTGGGTGTCTTACTAAGGGTGGCTATTTTTCAAATATAAGCTGGGGTCAGATAATGATCAAGAAGATCTATTCTTATAGATGACTTATGTTGGATATTCTAACATACATAGTGTAACTATACTTGGATCCTTAGTTTGCTTGTTGTACTTTAGGATTTACCATTTTATTCTTCATTGGGCTATAATTTATGGATCAGATTGTGAACGAGGGATCTACTAATGAGGGATTCATGTTCCATTCGAAAGTTCTATCCTAAGTAAATGTCTAGGTGTTGTTGAATTAGATATTACTGAATGATTTCTTAAAAACTGTTTTCTAAATAGTTATTTTTGGTGTATGGATCTGTTGTCAGACATAATGTACTATTGTTTATATCATTCTTTGTGTCCATTATATTTATACTGGTATATTTCTATACTACAGTAAATTTCTAACTGATACTTGGTTCTTGTCTTTATTATAGAGTTTTGTAAGCACCCTGATTAGATAGTGCAGGACAGGTATTCTATTCTTTCTTAGTTCATCCTTGGTCTATTTCAAAAGGTAGATGTTTAGCAGTTATAGCTTTTAGTTAAATTGCTGACTGGGATGTATTCATTTCGAGGTCCACCTGGTGTGTATTTAACCAGGATGCTTCCTTATTCTAGACCTGGGAGATCAAAGTTATGGTAACCATCTCAGTGGGCTTATATTATGGTCAAGGTACCAATTATGTCTTATATGGGAACTGTTATTAAATAGAAAGCAAGTGTGTTAGGTCTTCCTTATGATTTAGACCTTTGGGATAAAGACAGTCCATCAAAAAGATCCATCTTGACTCATTAAATAATAGTCTCTGTTCGTGGTTCCCTCCTCGCCAGTCTGCTTTTACCTTTTGGATTCCCAAAAAACTGAAGTCTTTTAGATTTCCCTTATGGGTTGTCGCAAAGTGTTTATAAAGTGGGATATCCGTTCTACCTTTCTCGATGCATAGGATGTGTTCCCTAATCCTATCCTTAAGGGCTCTTGATGTTTGCCCTACGTATTGCAACCCACAGGTGCAGGAGACTAGATAGATGATATTTTTATCGTTACATCTGATCAACTCTTTGATCCTATATTTCTCGTTCTTTTGAAAGGATGAAAAGGTGTCAGTCTTTCGACCATTCTTGCAAGCTTTACAGCTTGGACATGGATAGAATCCTTTGATGCTTTTCTTTTGGCAGTTTGTGACGTAGTTGGTATTCCCTTTTCTTGGAATGCTGGGAGCTAGCATAGTTTTCAAATTCCTAGTTTTCCTGTAAATGAATTTTGGTTGTGAGATCAGCTTTTCCCCAATCACGTCGTCCTCTTTGAGTATAGCCCAATGTTTCTTGATAATCCTTTCCAGGATGTATCTGTTCTCACAATATTCCGAAATCATGGGGACATCTATTATTATGTCATTCCAGATCTTTTTTGGTTTATTTTTGTAGCGCAGGAGGTTCTCTCTATTGATCTTGCCAACTTCTTTGATTTTTTCATCCAGGGATTCTTTATCATACCCCCTTTCTAAGAAGCGCTGTTTCAATAAGTTCACCTGTGTGGTCCATTTTTCGGTTGTTGAACAGTTCTTCCTCACCCTCAAAAATTGGCCCTTCGGTATGTTTGATTTCCAGGTAGGATGATGGCAGCTTGTGTTGTGTATATAGTTATTACAGTCAACCTCCTTAAAGAAGGTTGACGTCTCAAGCTTGCCGTTCTTCACCTCAATCCTCAGATCCAAGAAGTCCAATTTCTCTTGGCTGTATTGGTATGTGAACTTCAGATTTTTCTCGTTGTTGTTCATTATATCAATAGTATACAGCAGATCTTCCAATGAGCCACTCCAAATTATAAAAATGTCATCTATATATCTTGAATACTGGACCAGGTCCGCGCCAGCTGGGCATGAGTCCCAGAAGATGTTTTCCCATGCGCCCATATAAAGATTGGCATAGCTTGGCGCGAACCTGGTCCCCATTGCTGTGCCGCACAGTTGTTTATAAAACTGGTTGTTATTGCAGAAATAATTATGATTCAAGATATAGTTAATACAGTCCAGTATGAAAATCCTCTGTTCGTCGGGTATTTCCTGATCTTTTTTTAGAAATGAGTTAACTGCCTCTAACCCAAGATTGTGTGGGATGCTGGTATATAGTGACGCAACGTCACATGTAGCCATTATGTAGTTGTCTTTCCAGGAAATTGTATTTAGTAGTGACAGAACTTGTGTCGAATCCCTGAGATACGATGGTAGTGATACTACATATTTCTGTAATATCTTGTCCACATACTCAGATAAATTACTTGTCAAGGATCCTATCCCGGATATGATGGGCCTTCCCGGTGGATCTATCATAGACTTGTGGACTTTAGGTAGTTGGTAGAAGACAGGTGTTTTTGGGTATGATACTCTGATGTAGTTATATTCCCTTTCGTTGAGAATTCCCTCTGTTTTTGCTTCTCCAAGGAGGACCTCTAGTTCTTTCTTGAACCTTGCAACTGGATTGTTACAGAGTTTTTGATAGGTACTGGCATCACTCAAAATCCTCAGACATTCGTCCTCATATTTGGTCTTATCCATAATGACGATACCGCCACCTTTATCGGCTGGTTTGATGATTAATTGGTGATTCCTTTCTAGGTTTTTGATTGTCTCCAGTTGTGGTCTTGTTAGATTATGCCTAATCTGGTTGCATTTTGATAGTTTCAGGTTCCTTATGTCTTGGCAGACATTCATTTCGAATGTCTCGATATGATTCCCTTTGCTGGTGATGGGGTAAAATGAAGACTTGGCCTTTAAGTCGGTATGTACAAACCGGTCATTGACATTAGTTATTTGAGATGTTGGATATGCCTCAATTGGAGATTTTAGGAAATGCCTTTTTAGGGTTAGCTTCCTAAACAGTTCCTTGGCACTTATAAAGGTTTGGAATTTGTCCATCTTTTTGGATGGGGCAAAGCTCAGTCCGTATGAGAGTACCTCTATTTGTTTTTCTGTCAGTGTGGTAGAACTCAGATTAAACAGTCCTTTAGTCGTTTTGTCGGTGCCATCACTAGTGGGGTTATTGTTCTTGGAGCCTAGTACTGTTGTCTGATCTTGCTTCTGTTTTCTTGATCTACTGCCCCCTCTGGATCCTCTAAGGGTCTTTTTCTGCTTGTGGAACATGATTGTTCGTCTGTATCCGTATTTTTTCTTTTTAGTGTTTGTTTGTTTTTCTCTTTTTCCCTTGGTGGTAGGGGGCTCTCCCCTAAAAAAACTTTGTCTGTTCCTTGGGCATTTTCTTGCATTGTGAGGGGCCTAGGTTGTTGTGGGGTGTGTGTGTGTTGGCCCTCTCGCACATTGGAGTGTTGTTGGTTATTATTCCATTGTGGATCTCTCTGGATGTAAGAACGATCATCTTTCCAGCTTAGTTTTCTATATCCTTTATGCATATTCTGGTTGTGTTCTCTATAGCCTGTCTGAGCGTATGATTTTTCATCGGACCTTAAATGGTTTGTCCCTTCATTTCTATAATTTGCCCTCCAACGGGGTGGTGATCTTCTATCATCATGGTAGTAATGTTGGCGTTTGTGATGGTAGGTCTGTGGACGAAAATGTCCATAGTTCTGCCTACTGCTCCCGAACCTGGGTTCGTGTTCCCAGTAAGTTTGATCTTGATTTCTTCTATTACTGTACCATGGTCTCCTTTTGGAGTAACCATAATCATTGTATTCTCTGTGGTATTGTTCACCTGCCTGATACATGTTGTATCCGTGATCTCTATTGTATATAGAGTCTCTCGTGTCGGGATAGTGGCTATTATTTGTTCTCACAGGGGAGCGGAAATGTGTTCTACGTCTTCCGTAACCCTCATTCCCTGTTTTCAGATAGTGCCCCTGTGTTTTCTTTTTTCTGTAGTTGACCTCTGTCCAGTTATCTCGTGTGTCTTCATCTTTCTCTTTAGGATCTCGTTCTAATGTTTCTTGTGGATATACCTCCCTTGTCTCATATGATGGGTCGTTCCCTCGTGTGTTATTCCCATCCGCCAAATTCTTGGTGTCCAGTTCCCTGTTTAGCTTCTTCATCTTCTTTTGGATCACATCTTCTCTTGTTTTTGTGACCCGTTTGATTAGTGTATCCCTTCTTTCAGCTATCTCCTTAGACTCAGGTCCTGTACTGTCCAAATTGGTTAACAGTACTTCGTCATCTTTAATCTCGTCGTCTAATTTGGTGATTAGGGAAGACTTGAACTCAATGATCAATTTCATTAGTTGTCTCGATGTTTCCAAGAGAATATTCATCCATTTCTCAGCAAAGTCTGGATCAGCTAGCTGAAATGAGCACTCCTTTCTAATACTCAGGCCTTTAGGGATGATGTCGAGTTCCAAACATTTATTTAAAAATGAAATTTCGGCCTTATATTTGACTTCAGAGATGAGGAGTTTCTCTAAATTTTTGAATATGGATGGAATATCTATTCTATCTGGATCATCAATATTGCCATCTATCGGTGTAGTGATACTTAGGGTGATATCCCTTCTTAGTGTTGACAACAGATCCATAACTATAATTAAGGGTGTGTGCGGGCAGTGTTCTTAAGCATATAATGCCGCTGACAGCTGTCCTAAAGGGTAGCAGCTCAAAGACCTACTAGGAAAAAACAATCTAAAATGGAGAGAATTGGACCGAGCGCTACAGTGGGGCCTTAAGCTTACTAACAGTTAGCCTCCTAGTAGGCTGATAATAGTACTAATACGAAAAGGTGAGAGTAAGCGCTAAAAGAGCTTAAAAGGCTAACGAACTTGTGGCTAAATCTTACAATTTATTACCTTCGATAAAGGCTAAACATAAATAAATATCACAATAAAACCACAATAACACAATAAAATTAGAAACATGGATCCATGTCTAACTTCTAAAAACATAAGTACATAATAAAATCTCCTGGGAGATGCGAATTACAGTGGGAGTGTTGACAATCCTTGATAGTGATACACAAGTGTGGGAAGTTGAATAAAAATACAAATATTAATACTTATAAGCAAAGTTAAACCATAAAACGATTCCAAACTCACAATGTCAATCAAATGTAAAGTCAATCAAAAATGGTGAAAAAAATGGTGGAAAAAGTAAAATGTGAATGTTCGTATTAAACCGTGGGTGTGTCCTCCAACGTTGCTGATGGGTAGTGAGAGATCTATAGTCAAATATAGATGTTAGATGAAGTTGTAGATAAAATGAGTGAAAAATAAGTAAAAAATAAGTAAAAAATATATATAATTCAACCTTTAGATAAGGTCATTAGAACCAAAAGGCAAAAAACAAAAAGCAAAAAATAGAAAAAATAATAATAAATGATAAAATCCACTTTGGTTAAATCAAATATGAAATGTAGCAATCCAAAAAAGATAGCGTTCGTGTTAGTTGTGTGCAAAAAATGGGGGATTAAAACAAATTCTGTGCCCAGTGAGTTCAATGTCCCATCCGATGTTAAAAGTGAAATCACAATAAATAGCGAAAAAAAAAAAAAAAACCTGTAGGAAAACAAAGAAAAACAAAATAGTGCAACACTGTATACAATAGATAATAATGGTAATTAAAATCAAGCTCACCAGTATGCCAACGCGTTTCGGCCTAGATTAGGCCTTTCTCAAGACTATACTGTGTAGTGATCTCTGGGAGCTTTAAATAGAGAGTGTGAGAAAACAATTGGTGCCGTTTTTGCGCCAAAATCGGAAAGACTTCCCTTTCCTGTTTGCCCCATTGCATCTCTGGGATGTTTCCTGTAGTTTCTATCCTATTCCCATCCAACCTGTATTAGTTGTAAATTAGAGAGCCTTTATTCTATGTATCGGTCTAGAAATGGCCTTATTGTTCCTAAGGGTTATTTGGCAATCATTCCGGTACTCTTCTACAGTGGCTATATACATCCTTTATGTATAGTAATAAATTGTTTGCTGTCTGCGGACTGATTTCCCTTTTTTCTGTGTCGATGTTATTATTAGGGAATGGATGCTTACTTTAGATCAACCTAATCCTTATATAGTCAGAAGCGCTCAAATCGGAAGACACCGGATGTTTACACAGCCGACTTCCGCCTTAGCTCCCTTGATGCGCTCAGATCGGGAGATACCGGATGCTTACACAGCCGACTTCCGCCCTGATTGATTTGCTCCATTACGTTATGGAGTGTGACCGGAAGTGAAGTCATGTCTTCCGGTTTGGCTTCTGGTTGTTGTGGTAGATTACCACATTTGTCAGTTTTATTGTCAATGCCGGTTTTGGTTAGAACCTGATATGTCCATATTTAGGCTTTAGCTTCATATGTATGTGCATTTTAAAAGTAAATCAGAGTGAAATTGTCAAATTAATATATTTAGTAAATTGGTGGGATATATATTCAGAGTCTTCATGATATTATGAAACTTCTTAATCTGTCACTACTTTGTGGAACGGCTATAATTATCTAGCTTTTCTCAATATTTGTAACGATCTCTATTCTGATCTGTTAGTCTGTATTAGAAAAAAGACTAATAAAACAAATTAAACCCTGTGTTTGTGTATTTCTCACTACCTACTGTTATGATCAACAGAGGTGAGGTGGATCTGTTATATATATCCTAAAATGGAGTTTTAGAGTTCACCGGAGTTGTTATCTTTCTGTTAAGTGAACCCGTTAGTTATGGATACACTGAGAGTTTGGACCTTACTGTTCTTTCAGATGAAGTTATAAACTCAAGGTACTTGAGTGGTACATTGGATAAATACGTGGGTGTCTTACTAAGGGTGGCTATTTTTCAAATATAAGCTGGGGTCAGATAATGATCAAGAAGATCTATTCTTATAGATGACTTATGTTGGATATTCTAACATACATAGTGTAACTATACTTGGATCCTTAGTTTGCTTGTTGTACTTTAGGATTTACCATTTTATTCTTCATTGGGCTATAATTTATGGATCAGATTGTGAACGAGGGATCTACTAATGAGGGATTCATGTTCCATTCGAAAGTTCTATCCTAAGTAAATGTCTAGGTGTTGTTGAATTAGATATTACTGAATGATTTCTTAAAAACTGTTTTCTAAATAGTTATTTTTGGTGTATGGATCTGTTGTCAGACATAATGTACTATTGTTTATATCATTCTTTGTGTCCATTATATTTATACTGGTATATTTCTATACTACAGTAAATTTCTAACTGATACTTGGTTCTTGTCTTTATTATAGAGTTTTGTAAGCACCCTGATTAGATAGTGCAGGACAGGTATTCTATTCTTTCTTAGTTCATCCTTGGTCTATTTCAAAAGGTAGATGTTTAGCAGTTATAGCTTTTAGTTAAATTGCTGACTGGGATGTATTCATTTCGAGGTCCACCTGGTGTGTATTTAACCAGGATGCTTCCTTATTCTAGACCTGGGAGATCAAAGTTATGGTAACCATCTCAGTGGGCTTATATTATGGTCAAGGTACCAATTATGTCTTATATGGGAACTGTTATTAAATAGAAAGCAAGTGTGTTAGGTCTTCCTTATGATTTAGACCTTTGGGATAAAGACAGTCCATCAAAAAGATCTGTTAATCTTTTTCCTAGAGGCCTCCAACTTCCTGAAATCCCACGTTGCCCGCCACACCGAGCGGGGTTCAATGTCTGACCAAAATATAATTAACTTCGGGAACAGTTCCTTCAAGTCCTTCAGTGTCGTCATCCATCACCGCTACGGCCTTACGGGCCCAATAGATATAGGAGTAGCCCACTATCCAACAATGAACTGGACCTGCCAAAACAAGAAAACATTCTAAGCCACCAAGTCCGGTCTAACATACAAATGGAAACATCCAGACTTCCAACCACCAATCCTCTTTATTACGCTCTCACCCAACCCCAAGCTAGCGGCTTCAGTAGCAGCCCCAATTCGGAACTGAAAACGAGATAGACTTGAGCCGTCCCTGTGGATAAACAGTGGCAGGGGGCACATGGCCAAACTTCCAAAAACGCGGCCATGTTGGCTACCGGGGATCCCGCCCCCTGTGCCTCCCCAAGCTTTATCCACCTACCCCACCCTTCCTGATCCATTTTGGACCCCCGGAGCCAAATCCACATTACCCTGTCCCTGATTGACACATTACTGGCCCTCAGGCCCCCCACATCTCTCCTATTCGCCCCCACCAACTCTGATACGTGGAAAGCCCCAAAGAACGCCATTGTGAATGCCACCCTGAACAACAAAACCTCAAACCAAGAGGCACATATTTTCTCCAATACACCCAAAATCTGAGTAAGGAGTCAAAAGCCCACCGGCCGACGTCTGTCCCTCACCACTTTTTTCCTACACCCCCCCCACACCGCCAGCTGTATAACAAACAGCTTTGTTAGGTCCTCCCATCCCAACAGTTTGAAAAGAAAACATAGAGCCACCAGATTCCTCTTCACCATTGATCTAGATAACCCTCTATCTCTCCAGTCCCCAATCCACGCCTGTATCCACCCTTCTCTGAAAGCTTCAATATCCCTTCAGAACCTGTAACCACTGCCTCCATGTTTGAACATAAGCAATCCAAGTACCTTGAGCTACCGCTCCCCTTGCCACTCTGATTAACTCCAGACATCCTAAAATGGAGAGAATTGGACCGAGCGCTACAGTGGGGCCTTAAGCTTACTAACAGTTAGCCTCCTAGTAGGCTGATAATAGTACTAATACGAAAAGGTGAGAGTAAGCGCTAAAAGAGCTTAAAAGGCTAACGAACTTGTGGCTAAATCTTACAATTTATTACCTTCGATAAAGGCTAAACATAAATAAATATCACAATAAAACCACAATAACACAATAAAATTAGAAACATGGATCCATGTCTAACTACTAAAAACATAAGTACATAATAAAATCTCCTGGGAGATGCGAATTACAGTGGGAGTGTTGACACTCCTTGATAGTGATACACAAGTGTGGGAAGTTGAATAAAAATACAAATATTAATACTTATAAGCAAAGTTAAACCATAAAACGATACCAAACTCACAATGTCAATCAAATGTAAAGTCAATCAAAAATGGTGAAAAAAATGGTGGAAAAAGTAAAATGTGAATGTTCGTATTAAACCGTGGGTGTGTCCTCCAACGTTGCTGATGGGTAGTGAGAGATCTATAGTCAAATATAGATGTTAGATGAAGTTGTAGATAAAATGAGTGAAAAATAAGTAAAAAATAAGTAAAAAATATATATAAAATTCAACCTTTAGGCAAAGGTCATTAGAACCAAAAGGCAAAAAACAAAAAGCAAAAAATAGAAAAAATAATAATAAAATCCACTTTGGTGAAATCAAATATGAAATGTAGCAATCCAAAAAAGATAGCGTTCGTGTTAGTTGTGTGCAAAAAATGGGGGATTAAAACAAATTTTGTGCCCAGTGAGTTCAATGTCCCATCCGATGTTAAAAGTAAAATCACAATAAATAGCGACAAAAAAAAACCTGTAGGAAAACAAAGAAAAACAAAATAGTGCAACACTGTATACAATAGATAATAATGGTAATTAAAATCAAGCTCACCAGTATGCCAACGCGTTTCGGCCTAGATTAGGCCTTTCTCAAGACTATACTGTGTAGTGATCTCTGGGAGCTTTAAATAGAGAGTGTGAGAAAACAATTGGTGCCGTTTTGGCGCCAAAATCGGAAAGACTTCCCTTTCCTGTTTGCCCCATTGCATCTCTGGGATGTTTCCTGTAGTTTCTATCCTATTCCCATCCAACCTGTATTAGTTGTAAATTAGAGAGCCTTTATTCTATATACCGGTCTAGAAATGGCCTTATTGTTCCTAAGGGTTATTTGGCAATCATTCCGGTACTCTTCTACAGTGGCTATATACATCCTTTATGTATAGTAATAAATTGTTTGCTGTCTGCGGACTGATTTCCCTTTTTTCTGTGTCGATGTTATTATTAGGGAATGGATGCTTACTTTAGATCAACCTAATCCTTATATAGTCAGAAGCGCTCAAATCGGAAGACACCGGATGTTTACACAGCCGACTTCCGCCTTAGCTCCTTGGGTGCGCTCAGATCGGGAGATACCGGATGCTTTCACAGCCGACTTCCGCCCTGATTGATTTGCTCCATTACGTTATGGAGTGTGACCGGAAGTGAAGTCATGTCTTCCGGTTTGGCTTCTGGTTGTTGTGGTAGATTACCACATTTGTCAGTTTTATTGTCAATGCCGGTTTTGGTTAGAACCTGATATGTCCATATTTAGGCTTTAGCTTCATATGTATGTGCATTTTAAAAGTAAATCAGAGTGAAATTGTCAAATTAATATATTGAGTAAATTGGTGGGATATATATTCAGAGTCTTCATGAAATTATGAAACTTCTTAATCTGTCACTACTTTGTGGAACGGCTATAATTATCTAGCTTTTCTCAATATTTGTAACGATCTCTATTCTGATCTGTTAGTCTGTATTTGAAAAAAGACTAATAAAACAGATTAAACCCTGTGTTTGTGTATTTCTCACTACCTACTGTTATGATCAACAGAGGTGAGGTGGATCTGTTATATATATCCTAAAATGGAGTTTTAGAGTTCACCGGAGTTGTTATCTTTCTGTTAAGTGAACCCGTTAGTCATGGATACACTGAGAGTTTGGACCTTACTGTTCTTTCAGATGAAGTTATAAACTCAAGGTACTTGAGTGGTACATTGGATAAATACGTGGGTGTCTTACTAAGGGTGGCTATTTTTCAAATATAAGCTGGGGTCAGATAATGATCAAGGAGATCTATTCTTATAGATGACTTATGTTGGATATTCTAACATGCATAGTGTAACTATATTTGGATCCTTAGTTTGCTTGTTGTGCTTTAGGATTTACCATTTTATTCTTCATTGGGCTATAATTTATGGGTCAGATTGTGAACGAGGGATCTACTAATGAGGGATTCATGTTCCATTCGAAAGTTCTATCCTAAGTGAATGTCTAGGTGTTGTTGAATTAGATATTACTGAATGATTTCTTAAAAACTGTTTTCTAAATAGTTATTTTTGGTGTATGGATCTGTTGTCAGACATAATGTACTATTGTTTATATCATTCTTTGTGTCCATTATATTTATACTGGTATATTTCTATACTACAGTAAATTTCTAACTGATACTTGGTTCTTGTCTTTATTATAGAGTTTTGTAAGCACCCTGATTAGATAGTGCAGGACAGGTATTCTATTCTTTCTTAGTTCATCCTTGGTCTATTTCAGAAGGTAGATGTTTAGCAGTTATAGCTTTTAGTTAAATTGCTGACTGGGATGTATTCATTTCGAGGTCCACCTGGTGTGTATTTAACCAGGATGCTTCCTTATTCTAGACCTGGGAGATCAAAGTTATGGTAACCATCTCAGTGGGCTTATATTATGGTCAAGGTACCAATTATGTCTTATATGGGAACTGTTATTTAATAGAAAGCAAGTGTGTTAGGTCTTCCTTATGATTTAGACCTTTGGGATAAAGACAGTCCATCAAAAAGATCCATCTTGACTCATTAAATAATAGTCTCTGTTCGTGGTTCCCTCCTCGCCAGTCTGCTTTTACCTTTTGGATTCCCAAAAAACTGAAGTCTTTTAGATTTCCCTTATGGGTTGTCGCAAAGTGTTTATAAAGTGGGGTATCCGTTCTACCTTTCTCGATGCATAGGATGTGTTCCCTAATCCTATCCTTAAGGGCTCTTGATGTTTGCCCTACGTATTGCAACCCACAGGTGCAGGAGACTAGATAGATGATATTTTTATCGTTACATCTGATCAACTCTTTGATCCTATATTTCTCGTTCTTTTGAAAGGATGAAAAGGTGTCAGTCTTTCGACCATTCTTGCAAGCTTACAGCTTGGACATGGATAGAATCCTTTGATGCTTTTCTTTTGGCAGTTTGTGACGTAGTTGGTATTCCCTTTTCTTGGAATGCTAGGGGCTAGCATAGTTTTCAAATTCCTAGTTTTCCTGTAAATGAATTTTGGTTGTGAGATCAGCTTTTCCCCAATCACGTCGTCCTCTTTGAGTATAGCCCAATGTTTCTTGATAATCCTTTCCAGGATGTATCTGTTCTCACAATATTCCGAAATCATGGGGACATCTATTATTATGTCATTCCAGATCTTTTTTGGTTTATTTTTGTAGCGCAGGAGGTTCTCTCTATTGATCTTGCCAACTTCTTTGATTTTTTCATCCAGGGATTCTTTATCATACCCCCTTTCTAAGAAGCGCTGTTTCAATAAGTTCACCTGTGTGGTCCATTTTTCGGTTGTTGAACAGTTCTTCCTCACCCTCAAAAATTGGCCCTTCGGTATGTTTGATTTCCAGGTAGGATGATGGCAGCTTGTGTTGTGTATATAGTTATTACAGTCAACCTCCTTAAAGAAGGTTGACGTCTCAAGCTTGCCGTTCTTCACCTCAATCCTCAGATCCAAGAAGTCCAATTTCTCTTGGCTGTATTGGTGTGTGAACTTCAGATTTTTCTCGTTGTTTTTCATTATATCAATAGTATACAGCAGATCTTCCAATGAGCCACTCCAAATTATAAAAATGTCATCTATATATCTTGAATACTGGACCAGGTCCGCGCCAGCTGGGCATGAGTCCCAGAAGATGTTTTCCCATGCGCCCATATAAAGATTGGCATAGCTTGGCGCGAACCTGGTCCCCATTGCTGTTCCGCACAGTTGTTTATAAAACTGGTTGTTATTGCAGAAATAATTATGATTCAAGATATAGTTAATACAGTCCAGTATGAAAATCCTCTGTTCGTCGGGTATTTCCTGATCTTTTTTTAGAAATCAGTTAACTGCCTCTAACCCAAGATTGTGTGGGATGCTGGTATATAGTGACGCAACGTCACATGTAGCCATTATGTAGTTGTCTTTCCAGGAAATTGTATTTAGTAGTGACAGAACTTGTGTCGAATCCCTGAGATACGATGGTAGTGATACTACATATTTCTGTAATATCTTGTCCACATACTCAGATAAATTACTTGTCAAGGATCCTATCCCGGATATGATGGGCCTTCCCGGTGGATCTATCATAGACTTGTGGACTTTAGGTAGTTGGTAGAAGACAGGTGTTTTTGGGTATGATACTCTGATGTAGTTATATTCCCTTTCGCTGAGAATTCCCTCTGTTTTTGCTTCTCCAAGGAGGACCTCTAGTTCTTTCTTGAACCTTGCAACTGGATTGTTACAGAGTTTTTGATAGGTACTGGCATCACTCAAAATCCTCAGACATTCGTCCTCATATTTGGTCTTATCCATAATGATGATACCGCCACCTTTATCGGCTGGTTTGATGATTAATTGGTGATTCCTTTCTAGGTTTTTGATTGTCTCCAGTTGTGGTCTTGTTAGATTATGCCTAATCTGGTTGCATTTTGATAGTTTCAGGTTCCTTATGTCTTGGCAGACATTCATTTCGAATGTCTCGATATGATTCCCTTTGCTGGTGATGGGGTAAAATGAAGACTTGGCCTTTAAGTCGGTATGTACAAACCGGTCATTGACATTAGTTATTTGAGATGTTGGATATGCCTCAATTGGAGATTTTAGGAAATGCCTTTTTAGGGTTAGCTTCCTAACCTGTTCCTTGGCACTTATAAAGGTTTGGAATTTGTCCATCTTTTTGGATGGGGCAAAGCTCAGTCCGTATGAGAGTACCTCTGTTTCTTTTTCTGTCAATGTGGTAGAACTCAGATTAAACAGTCCTTTAGTCGTTTTGTCGGTGCCATCACTAGTGGGGTTATTGTTCTTGGAGCCTAGTACTGTTGTCTGATCTTGCTTCTGTTTCCTTGATCTACTGCCCCCTCTGGATCCTCTAAGGGTCTTTTTCTGCTTGTGGAACATGATTGTTCGTCTGTATCCGTATTTTTTCTTTTTAGTGTTTGTTTGTTTTTCTCTTTTTCCCTTGGTGGTAGGGGGCTCTCCCCTAAAAAAACTTTGTCTGTTCCTTGGGCATTTTCTTGCATTGTGAGGGGCCTAGGTTGTTGTGGGGTATGTGTGTGTTGGCCCTCTCGCACATTGGAGTGTTGTTGGTTATTATTCCATTGTGGATCTCTCTGGATGTAAGAACGATCATCTTTCCAGCTCAGTTTTCTATATCCTTTATGCATATTCTGGTTGTGTTCTCTATAGCCTGTCTGAGCGTATGATTTTTCATCGGACCTTAAATGGTTTGTCCCTTCATTTCTATAGTTTGCCCTCCAACGGGGTGGTGATCTTCTATCATCATGGTAGTAATGTTGGCGTTTGTGATGGTAGGTCTGTGGACGGAAATGTCCATAGTTCTGCCTACTGCTCCCGAACCTGGGTTCGTGTTCCCAGTAAGTTTGATCTTGATTTCTTCTATTGCTGTACCATGGTCTCCTTTTGGAGTAACCATAATCATTGTATTCTCTGTGGTATTGTTCATCTGCCTGATACATGTTGTATCTGTGATCTCTATTGTATATAGAGTCTCTCGTGTCGGGATAGTGGCTATTATTTGTTCTCACAGGGGAGCGGAAATGTGTTCTACGTCTTCCGTAACCCTCATTCCCTGTTTTCAGATAGTGCCCTTGTGTTTTCTTTTTTCTGTAGTTGACCTCTGTCCAGTTATCTCGTGTGTCTTCATCTTTCTCTTTAGGATCTCGTTCTAATGTTTCTTGTGGATATACCTCCCTTGTCTCATATGATGGGTCGTTCCCTCGTGTGTTATTCCCATCCGCCAAATTCTTGGTGTCCAGTTCCCTGTTTAGCTTCTTCATCTTCTTTTGGATCACATCTTCTCTTGTTTTTGTGACCCGTTTGATTAGTGTATCCCTTCTTTCAGCTATCTCCTTAGACTCAGGTCCTGTACTGTCCAAATTGGTTAACAGTACTTCGTCATCTTTAATCTCGTCGTCTAATTTGGTGATTAGGGAAGACTTGAACTCAATGATCAATTTCATTAGTTGTCTCGATGTTTCCAAGAGAATATTCATCCATTTCTCAGCAAAGTCTGGATCAGCTAGCTGAAATGAGCACTCCTTTCTAATACTCAGGCCTTTAGGGATGATGTCGAGTTCCAAACATTTATTTAAAAATGAAATTTCGGCCTTATATTTGACTTCAGAGATGAGGAGTTTCTCTAAATTTTTGAATATGGATGGAATATCTATTCTATCTGGATCATCAATATTGCCATCTATCGGTGTAGTGATACTTAGGGTGATATCCCTTCTTAGTGTTGACAACAGATCCATAACTATAATTAAGGGTGTGTGCGGGCAGTGTTCTTAAGCATATAATGCCGCTGACAGCTGTCCTAAAGGGTAGCAGCTCAAAGACCTACTAGGAAAAAACAATCTAAAATGGAGAGAATTGGACCGAGCGCTACAGACTAACAGATCAGAATAGAGATCGTTACAAATATTGAGAAAAGCTAGATAATTATAGCCGTTCCACAAAGTAGTGACAGATTAAGAAGTTTCATAATTTCATGAAGACTCTGAATATATATCCCACCAATTTACTAAATATATTAATTTGACAATTTCACTCTGATTTACTTTTAAAATGCACATACATATGAAGCTAAAGCCTAAATATGGACATATCAGGTTCTAACCAAAACCGGCATTGACAATAAAACTGACAAATGTGGTAATCTACCACAACAACCAGAAGCCAAACCGGAAGACATGACTTCACTTCCGGTCACACTCCATAACGTAATGGAGCAAATCAATCAGGGCGGAAGTCGGCTGTGAAAGCATCCGGTATCTCCCGATCTGAGCGCACCCAAGGAGCTAAGGCGGAAGTCGGCTGTGTAAACATCCGGTGTCTTCCGATTTGAGCGCTTCTGACTATATAAGGATTAGGTTGATCTAAAGTAAGCATCCATTCCCTAATAATAACATCGACACAGAAAAAAGGGAAATCAGTCCGCAGACAGCAAACAATTTATTACTATACATAAAGGATGTATATAGCCACTGTAGAAGAGTACCGGAATGATTGCCAAATAACCCTTAGGAACAATAAGGCCATTTCTAGACCGGTATATAGAATAAAGGCTCTCTAATTTACAACTAATACAGGTTGGATGGGAATAGGATAGAAACTACAGGAAACATCCCAGAGATGCAATGGGGCAAACAGGAAAGGGAAGTCTTTCCGATTTTGGCGCCAAAACGGCACCAATTGTTTTCTCACACTCTCTATTTAAAGCTCCCAGAGATCACTACACAGTATAGTCTTGAGAAAGGCCTAATCTAGGCCGAAACGCGTTGGCATACTGGTGAGCTTGATTTTAATTACCATTATTATCTATTGTATACAGTGTTGCACTATTTTGTTTTTCTTTGTTTTCCTACAGGTTTTTTTTTGTCGCTATTTATTGTGATTTTACTTTTAACATCGGATGGGACATTGAACTCACTGGGCACAAAATTTGTTTTAATCCCCCATTTTTTGCACACAACTAACACGAACGCTATCTTTTTTGGATTGCTACATTTCATATTTGATTTCACCAAAGTGGATTTTATTATTATTTTTCTATTTTTTGCTTTTTGTTTTTTGCCTTTTGGTTCTAATGACCTTTGCCTAAAGGTTGAATTTTATATATATTTTTTACTTATTTTTTACTTATTTTTCACTCATTTTATCTACAACTTCATCTAACATCTATATTTGACTATAGATCTCTCACTACCCATCAGCAACGTTGGAGGACACACCCACGGTTTAATACGAACATTCACATTTTACTTTTTCCACCATTTTTTTCACCATTTTTGATTGACTTTACATTTGATTGACATTGTGAGTTTGGTATCGTTTTATGGTTTAACTTTGCTTATAAGTATCAATATTTGTATTTTTATTCAACTTCCCACACTTGTGTATCACTATCAAGGAGTGTCAACACTCCCACTGTAATTCGCATCTCCCAGGAGATTTTATTATGGACTTATGTTTTTAGTAGTTAGACATGGATCCATGTTTCTAATTTTATTGTGTTATTGTGGTTTTATTGTGATATTTATTTATGTTTAGCCTTTATCGAAGGTAATAAATTGTAAGATTTAGCCACAAGTTCGTTAGCCTTTTAAGCTCTTTTAGTGCTTACTCTCACCTTTTCGTATTAGTACTATTATCAGCCTACTAGGAGGCGAACTGTTAGTAAGCTTAAGGCCCCACTGTAGCGCTCGGTCCAATTCTCTCCATTTTAGATTGTTTTTTCCTAGTAGGTCTTTGAGCTGCTACCCTTTAGGACAGCTGTCAGCGGCATTATATGCTTAAGAACACTGCCCGCACACACCCTTAATTATAGTTATGGATCTGTTGTCAACACTAAGAAGGGATATCACCCTAAGTATCACTACACCGATAGATGGCAATATTGATGATCCAGATAGAATAGATATTCCATCCATATTCAAAAATTTAGAGAAACTCCTCATCTCTGAAGTCAAATATAAGGCCGAAATTTCATTTTTAAATAAATGTTTGGAACTCGACATCATCCCTAAAGGCCTGAGTATTAGAAAGGAGTGCTCATTTCAGCTAGCTGATCCAGACTTTGCTGAGAAATGGATGAATATTCTCTTGGAAACATCGAGACAACTAATGAAATTGATCATTGAGTTCAAGTCTTCCCTAATCACCAAATTAGACGACGAGATTAAAGATGACGAAGTACTGTTAACCAATTTGGACAGTACAGGACCTGAGTCTAAGGAGATAGCTGAAAGAAGGGATACACTAATCAAACGGGTCACAAAAACAAGAGAAGATGTGATCCAAAAGAAGATGAAGAAGCTAAACAGGGAACTGGACACCAAGAATTTGGCGGATGGGAATAACACACGAGGGAACGACCCATCATATGAGACAAGGGAGGTATATCCACAAGAAACATTAGAACGAGATCCTAAAGAGAAAGATGAAGACACACGAGATAACTGGACAGAGGTCAACTACAGAAAAAAGAAAACACAAGGGCACTATCTGAAAACAGGGAATGAGGGTTACGGAAGACATAGAACACATTTCCGCTCCCCTGTGAGAACAAATAATAGCCACTATCCCGACACGAGAGACTCTATATACAATAGAGATCACGGATACAACATGTATCAGGCAGATGAACAATACCACAGAGAATACAATGATTATGGTTACTCCAAAAGGAGACCATGGTACAGCAATAGAAGAAATCAAGATCAAACTTACTGGGAACACGAACCCAGGTTCGGGAGCAGTAGGCAGAACTATGGACATTTCCGTCCACAGACCTACCATCACAAACGCCAACATTACTACCATGATGATAGAAGATCACCACCCCGTTGGAGGGCAAACTATAGAAATGAAGGGACAAACCATTTAAGGTCCGATGAAAAATCATACGCTCAGACAGGCTATAGAGAACACAACCAGAATATGCATAAAGGATATAGAAAACTGAGCTGGAAAGATGATCGTTCTTACATCCAGAGAGATCCACAATGGAATAATAACCAACAACACTCCAATGTGCGAGAGGGCCAACACACACATACCCCACAACAACCTAGGCCCCTCACAATGCAAGAAAATGCCCAAGGAACAGACAAAGTTTTTTTAGGGGAGAGCCCCCTACCACCAAGGGAAAAAGAGAAAAACAAACAAACACTAAAAAGAAAAAATACGGATACAGACGAACAATCATGTTCCACAAGCAGAAAAAGACCCTTAGAGGATCCAGAGGGGGCAGTAGATCAAGGAAACAGAAGCAAGATCAGACAGCAGTACTAGGCTCCAAGAACAATAACCCCACTAGTGATGGCACCAACAAAACGACTAAAGGACTGTTTAATCTGAGTTCTACCACATTGACAGAAAAAGAAACAGAGGTACTCTCATACGGACTGAGCTTTGCCCCATCCAAAAAGATGGACAAATTCCAAACCTTTATAAGTGCCAAGGAACTGGTTAGGAAGCTAACCCTAAAAAGGCATTTCCTAAAATCTCCAATTGAGGCATATCCAACATCTCAAATAACTAATGTCAATGACCGGTTTGTACATACCGACTTAAAGGCCAAGTCTTCATTTTACCCCATCACCAGCAAAGGGAATCATATCGAGACATTCGAAATGAATGTCTGCCAAGACATAAGGAACCTGAAACTATCAAAATGCAACCAGATTAGGCATAATCTAACAAGACCACAACTGGAGACAATCAAAAACCTAGAAAGGAATCACCAATTAATCATCAAACCAGCCGATAAAGGTGGCGGTATCGTCATTATGGATAAGACCAAATATGAGGACGAATGTCTGAGGATTTTGAGTGATGCCAGTACCTATCAAAAACTCTGTAACAATCCAGTTGCAAGGTTCAAGAAAGAACTAGAGGTCCTCCTTGGAGAAGCAAAAACAGAGGGAATTCTCAGCGAAAGGGAATATAACTACATCAGAGTATCATACCCAAAAACACCTGTCTTCTACCAACTACCTAAAGTCCACAAGTCTATGATAGATCCACCGGGAAGGCCCATCATATCCGGGATAGGATCCTTGACAAGTAATTTATCTGAGTATGTGGACAAGATATTACAGAAATATGTAGTATCACTACCATCGTATCTCAGGGATTCAACACAAGTTCTGTCACTACTAAATACAATTTCCTGGAAAGACAACTACATAATGGCTACATGTGACGTTGCGTCACTATATACCAGCATCCCACACAATCTTGGGTTAGAGGCAGTTAACTCATTTCTAAAAAAAGATCAGGAAATACCTGACGAACAGAGGATTTTCATACTGGACTGTATTAACTATATCTTGAATCATAATTATTTCTGCAATAACAACCATTTTTATAAACAACTGTGCGGAACAGCAATGGGGACCAGGTTCGCGCCAAGCTATGCCAATCTTTATATGGGCGCATGGGAAAACATCTTCTGGGACTCATGCCCAGCTGGCGCGGACCTGGTCCAGTATTCAAGATATATAGATGACATTTTTATAATTTGGAGTGGCTCATTGGAAGATCTGCTGTATACTATTGATATAATGAACAACAACGAGAAAAATCTGAAGTTCACACACCAATACAGCCAAGAGGAATTGGACTTCTTGGATCTGAGGATTGAGGTGAAGAACGGCAAGCTTGAGACGTCAACCTTCTTTAAGGAGGTTGACTGTAATAACTATATACACAACACAAGTTGCCATCATCCTACCTGGAAATCAAACATACCGAAGGGCCAATTTTTGAGGGTGAGGAAGAACTGTTCAACAACCGAAAAATGGACCACACAGGTGAACTTATTGAAACAGCGCTTCTTAGAAAGGGGGTATGATAAAGAATCCCTGGATGAAAAAATCAAAGAAGTTGGCAAGATCAATAGAGAGAACCTCCTGCGCTACAAAAATAAACCAAAAAAGATCTGGAATGACATAATAATAGATGTCCCCATGATTTCGGAATATTGTGAGAACAGATACATCCTGGAAAGGATTATCAAGAAACATTGGGCTATACTCAAAGAGGACGACGTGATTGGGGAAAAGCTGATCTCACAACCAAAATTCATTTACAGGAAAACTAGGAATTTGAAAACTATGCTAGCCCCTAGCATTCCAAGAAAAGGGAATACCAACTACGTCACAAACTGCCAAAAGAAAAGCATCAAAGGATTCTATCCATGTCCAAGCTGTAAAGCTTGCAAGAATGGTCGAAAGACTGACACCTTTTCATCCTTTAAAAAGAACGAGAAATATAGGATCAAAGAGTTGATCAGATGTAACGATAAAAATATCATCTATCTAGTCTCCTGCACCTGTGGGTTGCAATACGTAGGGCAAACATCAAGAGCCCTTAAGGATAGGATTAGGGAACACATCCTATGCATCGAGAAAGGTAGAACGGATACCCCACTTTATAAACACTTTGCGACAACCCATAAGGGAAATCTAAAAGACTTCAGTTTTTTGGGAATCCAAAAGGTAAAAGCAGACTGGCGAGGAGGGAACCACGAACAGAGACTATTATTTAATGAGTCAAGATGGATCTTTTTGATGGTCTGTCTTTATCCCAAAGGTCTAAATCATAAGGAAGACCTAACACACTTGCTTTCTATTAAATAACAGTTCCCATATAAGACATAATTGGTACCTTGACCATAATATAAGCCCACTGAGATGGTTACCATAACTTTGATCTCCCAGGTCTAGAATAAGGAAGCATCCTGGTTAAATACACACCAGGTGGACCTCGAAATGAATACATCCCAGTCAGCAATTTAACTAAAAGCTATAACTGCTAAACATCTACCTTCTGAAATAGACCAAGGATGAACTAAGAAAGAATAGAATACCTGTCCTGCACTATCTAATCAGGGTGCTTACAAAACTCTATAATAAAGACAAGAACCAAGTATCAGTTAGAAATTTACTGTAGTATAGAAATATACCAGTATAAATATAATGGACACAAAGAATGATATAAACAATAGTACATTATGTCTGACAACAGATCCATACACCAAAAATAACTATTTAGAAAACAGTTTTTAAGAAATCATTCAGTAATATCTAATTCAACAACACCTAGACATTCACTTAGGATAGAACTTTCGAATGGAACATGAATCCCTCATTAGTAGATCCCTCGTTCACAATCTGACCCATAAATTATAGCCCTATGAAGAATAAAATGGTAAATCCTAAAGCACAACAAGCAAACTAAGGATCCAAATATAGTTACACTATGCATGTTAGAATATCCAACATGTCATCTATAAGAATAGATCTCCTTGATCATTATCTGACCCCAGCTTATATTTGAAAAATAGCCACCCTTAGTAAGACACCCACGTATTTATCCAATGTACCACTCAAGTACCTTGAGTTTATAACTTCATCTGAAAGAACAGTAAGGTCCAAACTCTCAGTGTATCCATGACTAACGGGTTCACTTAACAGAAAGATAACAACTCCGGTGAACTCTAAAACTCCATTTTAGGATATATATAACAGATCCACCTCACCTCTGTTGATCATAACAGTAGGTAGTGAGAAATACACAAACACAGGGTTTAATCTGTTTTATTAGTCTTTTTTCAAATACAGACTAACAGATCAGAATAGAGATCGTTACAAATATTGAGAAAAGCTAGATAATTATAGCCGTTCCACAAAGTAGTGACAGATTAAGAAGTTTCATAATTTCATGAAGACTCTGAATATATATCCCACCAATTTACTAAATATATTAATTTGACAATTTCACTCTGATTTACTTTTAAAATGCACATACATATGAAGCTAAAGCCTAAATATGGACATATCAGGTTCTAACCAAAACCAGCATTGACAATAAAACTGACAAATGTGGTAATCTACCACAACAACCAGAAGCCAAACCGGAAGACATGACTTCACTTCCGGTCACACTCCATAACGTAATGGAGCAAATCAATCAGGGCGGAAGTCGGCTGTGAAAGCATCCGGTATCTCCCGATCTGAGCGCACCCAAGGTGCTAAGGCGGAAGTCGGCTGTGTAAACATCCGGTGTCTTCCGATTTGAGCGCTTCTGACTATATAAGGATTAGGTTGATCTAAAGTAAGCATCCATTCCCTAATAATAACATCGACACAGAAAAAAGGGAAATCAGTCCGCAGACAGCAAACAATTTATTACTATACATAAAGGATGTATATAGCCACTGTAGAAGAGTACCGGAATGATTGCCAAATAACCCTTAGGAACAATAAGGCCATTTCTAGACCGGTATATAGAATAAAGGCTCTCTAATTTACAACTAATACAGGTTGGATGGGAATAGGATAGAAACTACAGGAAACATCCCAGAGATGCAATGGGGCAAACAGGAAAGGGAAGTCTTTCCGATTTTGGCGCCAAAACGGCACCAATTGTTTTCTCACACTCTCTATTTAAAGCTCCCAGAGATCACTACACAGTATAGTCTTGAGAAAGGCCTAATCTAGGCCGAAACGCGTTGGCATACTGGTGAGCTTGATTTTAATTACCATTATTATCTATTGTATACAGTGTTGCACTATTTTGTTTTTCTTTGTTTTCCTACAGGTTTTTTTTGTCGCTATTTATTGTGATTTTACTTTTAACATCGGATGGGACATTGAACTCACTGGGCACAAAATTTGTTTTAATCCCCCATTTTTTGCACACAACTAACACGAACGCTATCTTTTTTGGATTGCTACATTTCATATTTGATTTCACCAAAGTGGATTTTATTATTATTTTTTCTATTTTTTGCTTTTTGTTTTTTGCCTTTTGGTTCTAATGATCTTTGCCTAAAGGTTGAATTTTATATATATTTTTTACTTATTTTTTACTTATTTTTCACTCATTTTATCTACAACTTCATCTAACATCTATATTTGACTATAGATCTCTCACTACCCATCAGCAACGTTGGAGGACACACCCACGGTTTAATACGAACATTCACATTTTACTTTTTCCACCATTTTTTTCACCATTTTTGATTGACTTTACATTTGATTGACATTGTGAGTTTGGTATCGTTTTATGGTTTAACTTTGCTTATAAGTATTAATATTTGTATTTTTATTCAACTTCCCACACTTGTGTATCACTATCAAGGAGTGTCAACACTCCCACTGTAATTCGCATCTCCCAGGAGATTTTATTATGTACTTATGTTTTTAGTAGTTAGACATGGATCCATGTTTCTAATTTTATTGTGTTATTGTGGTTTTATTGTGATATTTATTTATGTTTAGCCTTTATCGAAGGTAATAAATTGTAAGATTTAGCCACAAGTTCGTTAGCCTTTTAAGCTCTTTTAGCGCTTACTCTCACCTTTTCGTAACTCCAGACATCCAGCTGCAGCAGTTCTGGTGGGCAAATGACTCCCTCCGTTTCCGCTTCTGGTGCCACCTCCCAGAACCTCGACCACTGAAAGCGAGAAAGAGCGTCAGCTGTAGTATTCTAGTAACCAGGCACATGCACAGCACGAAAAAGCACATTCATCCGCATACAGTCCAGCACAAACAGCCTCAACAGGCGAACAACCGGCAAGGAGCAAAACGTCAACTTGTTAACTGCAAACACCACCCCAAGGTTGTCCGAATGGAACACCACCTTCCTATTCTGCAGCTTTTCCATCCAAACCCTCACTGCCGCCAGCAAAGGAAAGAGTTCCAAAAAGACTAGGTTCTTCGTCAACCCCCGTGCAACCCAAGGTGCCGGCCACTTCCAAGCCACTCAGCTCCCTTGGCAATATGCTCCGAAACCCTGTGACCCCGCTGCATCCGTGAACAGGTGCAACTCGTCATTTGAAACCGCCCTCCCCTGGACTAACGCCCGGCCGTTAAAATCGGCCAGAAACAACAACCATATTTTCAGGTTGTCCTTAAGATCGGCCCCCAAACTAATCCAGTTTTTTGGGCCCTTCACTCCAGCCTTAGCCATTTAGAGCCTCCTGCAAAAAACCCTCCCCACCGGTATAATCCTACAAGCAAAATTAAGCTTGCCCACCACCGATTGGATCTCGCACAGCCGAAGCTTGCGCCTCCGAAGTGCTCCCCTTATGACCCCTTTTAGGTCAACCAGCTTCTCCATTGGCAGCCGACACTCCATTCGGATGGAGTCAATTTCTATTCCCAAGAAACTCAATGTGGTGGTTGGACCCTCGGTCTTCTCATGGGCCACTGGAATGACGAACTCCTCTGCCACCTTGAAAAATTGGTCCATTAACTGAACACAATCAGTCTTCCCAACGGCGCCCACAAACAGAAAATCATCCAAATAATGGACTACTGAAGCCAGCCCCAATCGTTGCCTCACCACCCACTCCACAAAGGTGCTAAACTTCTCAAAGTATGCACACGATATGGAGCAACCCATTGGGAGACAAAGATCCACATAAAAGGAACCCTGGAAAAAACACCCGAGTAAATGATGGCACACTGTGTGAACTGGTAACAGCCGAAAGGCAGCCTCCACGTCCACTTTCCCCATTAACGCCCCTTCTCCTGCCTCCCTTACCAACCCCACCGCCTTATCAAATGACGCAAACCTCACAGCCACCACAGCTGGGTCAATGCCATCATTGACCGATGTCCCCTTCGGGTAGGATAAATGGTGGATCATGCAAAACTGGCCCACCACTTTTTTGGGCACGACCCCCAATGGGGATACCCTCAAGTTTCGGAAAGGCGAGTGCGAAAACAGACCTGCCATCCTCCCTAAGGCAACTTCTTTGTCGATTTTACCTTGTACCACCTCTGGCAATTCCTTTGCCGACTTCAAATTACCCAAAATTTGAACCCCCCCCCTTTTCCTCAAACGGAATCCAGAACCCAGAGCTAAACCCCGTGAGCAGGAGTTCCGCGTCCCCCGCCTTTCCCCTCACTTTAGCAAACCGCTCTAACCAAGGCACCATCCTTTCTACCTTCACCAGTGTCTTGGCCCTTAGCAACAGCCTCACCTGGCTTTCCCCATCGCCCACTTCTCTTGAAACACTTCGCCCACGAGTATGCACCGTCACAAGGGTGCTTTTACTTGCAACTGGACCCGAACTTACCTTGAACCTCGTTATACTGGAAACAGAGGCCTTTTCTGATGGCCACTGCTGCTCCCCCCCCCAGAGTTTCCAGGGGCCACTCCTCCCGAAGCTCCTCCGAGGCCACGAAAGGACCCGCGCAATGGAGTCATTAACTCCAGCCAGATCCCCATGTCCCTATCGTCCCACCTCATCTCTGGTCTTACTGCCATCCGCTGCCGAAACTGCTCATCGTACCGCCACAACGTCAGCCCCCCATAAGTTCGATAAACTCCCGAGATTTCATCATGATAGCAGAACAACGCCGAACACTGCTCTGGGAACTTTTCTCCTACCGCCTTTTGTATCTTCCTTAATCTCCAGAACCTGCTCCAGAGGCAGAAGAGAAAATATTTCCAAGAACTCTGTTTTCCATATTTTCTCCTTGAGCTCCTGCATCAAGTGAATTCCCAGCAGTCCAATCGAGTACAGGCAAGGCCACCTCACTTGTGCTTGCTCAACCCCCTGGCATTGATGCGGCCCCCCCTTGACCCTGGCCTGCGGTCCCTGTCCCCTGGCTCACCCCTACCGCTGGGACCCCAACCCCACCCCCCATGCTGCTGCCACGTTCCCTTGCTGCCCCACCAGCCGTCTTTCAAATTGTGTCAGCAGATCCCTCAAACCACTCACCAACTCATTCTGCACACCTAAGTCATGCTACCCTCCAACCACACTCGTGGAATTGTTAGCACCCTCACCTCTGCTCCTGGGCGCCGTCAATGCTCCCGCCGCTTCCACTTCTGTGGTACTCATCCCCGACCCGGAATTTGGCTGCCTCCTGGGCTCCCTCTCCCTAGGTTTATTGACATTTCTCTGCAGGGACAGTGACCTGGATCTCCTCCTCCTACCGTTCCTCTCCCCAGACCTGTCGAGCCTCCCCCATGTTGGGGACCGTCTTTCCGTCCACTGTTGCCTCCTTTCCCTAGGCGAGCGAGATTTGTCCCGCTGCCGTTCCGCTCCCTTCCTTCGTTGGCTATGACGCACCAGGGGGTCCTCCCCCTGCGGCCGTCTCTGCAAAGAGGAGACAGTGAAATCCCTATCCTGCCTCCCACCCATCTCACTCCTGATACTCCCCTCCCTGGACCTCGCCCCTGACCTATCCTCCACACTCGCCCCCCTGTCCTCCCGTCCATTGACCCCTGACCCCAAAGATCTAATCAGCTGCTCTAAAGCGGCCAGGTCCCCTACCTGCTGTGCTCCCACCGGTCCGGATGATGGTCCCTCACCAGGATTGTCAGTTTCCAGGTCACTGTAAGAGTAGTCTATCCACAGTGCGTCCCCATCCAGGTACTGCCTTGCAGGTTCAGCAGAATCCTCTGCCCCACCGCCCCTCTGCACCACCGACTCCGCTTCAACACCTGCAGAAAACAAGCATGGTACATCAACCCCTCGCTGTGTAGCCCCTCTTCCCTGCCTCCCATGACCCCCAGGCCCTCCTCGCCCCCCCTTAACCTTTCCCTTACCACTTGAATCCTTTCTACCCCATGCCCCATCCCCCCCCAGGAGCCACTTGTACTGGTCTCCTGCTGACCCCTGGCTCAATCACCTTATCCTCACCCCTCAAAACCCCTGCCCTCACATTCTCTTGACCTCTGGTTCGACATCCCCTCCTCCCCGCAGGAGCCTCATGTACTGGGTTTCCGATAACCCCAGCCTCAAACTCCATTTCCTTGCCCCTCACCTCCCCAGCCCCCTCATCCACTTGGCCTTCAGATCTACACCCCCCCCAAGAGCCTCATTTACTGGTCTCCTGTTAACCCCTGGCTCGCTACTCTCCTCACTTGCCCTCACACCCACTTGGACACCAGTTGGACACTATGCCCCCCCAGGAGCCTCATTTACTGGTCTCCTGTTAACCCTTTTCCCCATCACCAGTTCCGTGCTAGGCCCCTGACCACCAGCACCACCTTGACTTACTGCTACACTACCTCTTTTCACTTGCCCCGGCTGTCCCCTTTGTGTTCCCCTTCTACTTGTCTCCTGCCCGCTCCCCAACTGACACCTTGTCTCCTCTTCCTGCTCCCGAATGACCGCTGAGGCCCGGGGAGGTCCCTCCCCCACCGTGTCCTTGCCCACATGTGCCGCCAGCCCCGGCTCCAGAGCTGCCATCTCCTGCCCAGCACTCCTCCTCGGCTGATCAAGTCCCAGCCCATCTACCCACCTGGCCTTACCTGCCGCCACACAGCTACGGATTGGCGCCTTCCTCGTGGCCTTTCCTGCTGCTGCACGCGCCACCTCCTACGAGCCGCCTCCTCCGCTCTCCGACCGGCGCCTGGGCCCTGGATCCTCCCTACCGGCCCAGCGCGGCCTCCGCTCCTCCCGCTCCTTCTGCCATCCGGGGACAAATGATCAGGAGGCCTCGACCGTCGTTGCGGCCTGCCGTGATCGCTCCTGCCTCCAGCTGCCGTAGTCCCAGGTCCCGGTAGTTGAGCCACCGCCAGGTAATCTCTAAGCCAGGCCATACCCCTAGCCTCCGCCATCCGCTGCACTTCTGCTGCTAAGTCGCTCATCCTCTCACCCTCTGCAATCGCAAGCCTCAGGAACTTCACCTTGTGGTTGCAGAGACTACAAAGAGGGTGAGCAACTTCCGCAACCCCCTGTGAGCAACTTCCGCAACCCCCTTTTGTACCCCAGCCCACAAGCTCCACCTATGCCTTTAGCCTGCTCCACTGCCAACGATGGGGGTCAAAATCCCCTCCGTCAATGCTCTCCTCCAGGGAGCAACTACTTTTAAGAAAATGAAGAGCCCCTTCTTAATACTGTGTTCTCTTACTAAAGTTACTTTTGCCTAAATATTATATTAAGTTTATCATCAGAGTTTTTAGAAGTTAAATACTTAAACTCAGGTATTTTTTTTTTTAACTAGAGTTTTTAAAAATAACTAAAGTGTTTTGTTTTGTTTTTCTTTAAGGATTCATATGTATAATAAATAAAAAGGTTATAAGGAATGAAAAATGATAAATATTGTTAACACAGGTTAAATACCATCACCGAGATTACGAGTTTTGTGGTAACAGGGGTGCGTTGCTAACGAGCAGTTTTTTTTCACCGCTCATTTAAGACAAGCTGGTATTACAGGTTTTTTTAAACCCGGCGTTAGTCGCAAAAAGGTGAGCATAGAGCAAAATTTAGCTCCACATCTCACCTCAGTACCAACGTTGCTTACGGTAGTGGTGAGCTGGCAAAACGTGCTTGTGCACGATTTCCCCATAGGAATCAATGGGGCAGAATCGGCTGAAAAAAAAAACGCAGCCCCATTGATTCCTATGGGAAACAAAAGTTATGTCTACACCTAACACCCTAACATGAACCCAGAGTCTAAACACCCCTAATCTTACACTTATTAACCCCTAATCTGCCGCCGCCAACGTTGCCGCCACTATAATAAAGTTATTAACCCCTAAATCTAAGTCTAACCCTAACACCCCCTAACTTAAATATAATTTAAAATAATCTAAATAAAATTACTACAATTAAATAAATTATTCCTATTTAAAACCAAATACTTACCTATAAAATAAACCCTAAGCTAGCTACAATATAACTAATAGTTACATTGTCGCTATCTTAGGGTTTATTTTTAATTTACAGGCAACTTTGTATTTATTTTAACTAGGTACAATAGTTATTAAATAGTTATTAACTATTTAATAACTCCCTAGTTAAAATAAGTACAAATTTACCTGTAAAATAAACCCTAACCTAAGTTACAATTACACCTAACACTACACTATCATTAAATAAATTAACTAAATTACCTACAATGAATTACAATTAAATTAAATAAACTAAAGTATGAAAAACAAAACACTAAATTACAGAAAAAAATAAAATAATTACAAGAATTTTAAACTAATTACACCTAATCTAATCCCCCTAATAAAATAAAAAAGCCCCCCAAAATAATAAAAATCCCTACCCTATACTAAATTACAAAAAGGGCTTTTTGTGGGGCATCGCCCCAAAGTAATCAGCTCTTTTACCTGTAAAAAAAATACAATACCCCCCCAACATTAAAACCCACCACCCACACACCCAACCCTACTCTAAAACCCACCCAATCCCCCCTTAATAAAACCTAACACTACCCCCTTGAAGATCACCCTACCATTAGACGTCTTCACCCAGCCGGGCACAAGTGGTACTCCAGAGGGGCAGAAGTCTTCATCCGATCCTGGCAGAAGAGGACCTCCAGACAGGCAGAAGTCTTCATCCAGATGGCATCTTCTATCTTCATCCATCTGGAGCGGAGCGGGTCCATCTTGATGCCAGCCGACGCGGAGCATCCATCCAGACCGACGACTACACGACGAATGATGGTTCCTTTAAATGATGTCATCCAAGATGGCATCCCTTGAATTCCGATTGGCTGATTGGATTCTATCAGCCAATCAGAATTAAGGTAGGAAAAATCCTATTGGCTCATTCAATCAGCCAATAGGATTGAGCTCGCATTCTATTGGCTGATTGGAAAAGCCAATAGAATGCAAGCTCAATCCTATTGGCTGATTGGATCAGCCAATAGGATTTTTCCTACCTTTATTCCGATTGGCTGGCTTCAAGATGGACCCACTCCGCTCCGGATGGATGAAGATAGAAGATGCCGCCTGGATGAAGACTTCTGCCCGTCTGGAGGTCCTCTTCTGCCCGGATCGGATGAAGACTTCTGCCCCTCTGGAGGACCACTTGGGCCCGGCTGGTTGAAGACGTCTAACGGTAGGGTGATCTTCAAGGGGGTAGTGGTTTCATTAAAGGGGGATTGGGTGGGTTTTAGAGTAGGGTTGGTTGTGTGGGTGGTGGGTTTTAATGTTGGGGGGGTTGTATTTTTTTTACAGGTAAAAGAGCTGATTACTTATTATTTTTATTATTTTGGGGGGCTTTTTATTTTATTAGGGGGATTCGATTAGGTGTAATTAGTTTAAAATTCTTGTAATTATTTTATTTTTTTCTGTAATTTAGTGTTTTTTTTTTTTTTTTTTTTTTTTAAATTTAATTGTAGTTAATTGTAGGTAATTTAGTAAATTAATTTAATGATAGTGTAGTGTTAGGTGTAATTTAGGTTAGGATTTATGTTACATGTACTTTTGTATTTATTTTAGCTAGGTAGTTATTAAATAGTTAATAACTATTTAATAACTATTCTACCTAGTTAAAATAAATACAAAGTTGCCTGTAAAATAAAAATAAATCCTAAAATCCTAAGGGTTTATTTTATCGGTAAGTATTTAGTTTAAATGGGAATAATTTAGTTAATGATAGTAATTTTATTTCATTTTATTTAAATTATATTTAATTTAGGGGGGGGGGGTTAGACTTAGGGTTAGACATGTTTAGGGGTTAATAAATTTAATATAGTAGCGGCAACGTTTGGGGCGGCTGATTAGGGGTTAATAAATGTAGGTAGGTGGCGGCGATGTAAGGGACGGCAGATTAGGGGTTAATAAAATGTAACTAGTGTTTGTGAGGCGGTAGTGCGGCAGTTTAGGGGTAAATATATTAATTAAAGTGGCGGCGATGTCCAGTCGGCAGATTAGGGGTTAAAAACTTTATTGAAGTGTTTCCGATGTTGCGGGGGCTCGGTTTAGGGCTTAATAGGTAGTTTATGGGTGTTAGTGTACTTTTTATCACTTTAGTTAAGAGTTTTATGTTACGTTGTTAGGCCATAAAACTCTTAACTACTGACTTTTAAATGCGGTAGGAGTCTTGACAGGAGAGGGTCTACTGCTCACTTCTTCCAAGACTTGTAATACCGGCGTTAGGCAAGTCCCATTGAAAAGATAGGATACGCAATTTACGTAAGGGGATTTGCGGTATGCTCGAGTTGCGGAAGAAAAGTGAGTGGTACACCTGTACCTGCCAGACTCGTAATACCAGCGGGCGTTAAAAAGCAGCGTTGCGACCTCTCAACGCTGCTTTTTAAGGGAAATGCAAGACTCGTAATCTAGCCACATGTTTGCTCTACTGCCTGAGCTGTGTTAAAGAAGATCTATGATCCATGAATATTTAAAGATCTTTAAACAGTACTTGAACCCTGTTATTGAAATAGGAAACTGGTGCAATTTAGATTTTTCTTTCCTTCATTAAATTTTTTTCCAGATAGACAATTACAAAATGTTCACAAATGTGCTGTATATGTAAATGATTTTCCATTGCTCGCGGCATCTCTAAGACCTGTATTTGCACCGATCTTGTTGTGTTGCACTTTCACAATAAGAAATTTGGATCCTAATGGGCCGAATGCCATAACCATCCACCTTCTTCTGTATTAGGTAGACTTACGAATGCATATGTCTAGTTTTCATGCACAATTTTTAGTCTAATGTGAAAAATGTTGGCTTTTACTGTCCCTTTAAACCAAAAGCAGTTCATTCATACAAAACTGAGAAAAACTTTTTAAGCAGCAATATGCTTCATTTTTTTTCTCAATTCTGTATAGAAACATAGTTTTATGTGAAGACTTTACAAGTGACATGAGGATATAATTTGCTATTTCCCATTTTTAGTGCCAGAACTGATTTATCATCTATACAATGTTGAGTTCATTCTTCATTAATGTATACTATGAATTAGTTTAATTTGATGACTTTAATAACTGTTATTTGGCAGCAAACATTTTATGCCTAACTAATTTTAAATTAGTGTGTGAGCTGACATTTGAGATCAAAACTATTCCCAGCTAATTAAGACGTACACAAGTATTTTTAACATCCATATTCTATTTTTAGATCATAAAAATGAAGTTCATCTATTGATTTTAATAATGACGATTCTCTTGTTGATTAAATATCTGTAGGTTATCACACATTTTTAAGGTCATCTGGAAGTTGTGATGTCTTTGCATTTCACAGATAATCAGACAAAAATAATATACAAGTAAAGAAAAGAAAAAAAATCTCTTTAGATGAATCATACTTTTAATTGTGGAAAATTAGTAGTTTAACAACTCTGATTTACTTTTTCAGACTTATGTCAGACTTCTTAATTTGAAAATGTATTAGTTATTGTTATCTATTAAAAGTGCAAAAAAACAAACAAAAGTCTTTCCATACCTTGGATATCCATTCAGACCTCAAAGGTTAAAGTTATTGTAAAGTTTAATGAATAAGTGTCTGGTATGTAAAAATAATTTTACAAACAGGGGCACTTTCATTCATTAAACTTTACATAGACGCATATTTTTTAAAATACCTTTGAGTTATGGTAAATATAACTCTGATCCTCCGCCTGCAGTACCTGCTCTCTTTAGCAGATGGATGATGAATCCAGCTTCCTCCAATCGTTGTGTGCCCCCTTTGCTCTCCAGATCATGGGGTATGCAAGGAGGAAGCCGGATCGTCATTGATATGCTAATGAAAGCAGGAACTGCGGACGGAGGATCAGCGTTATATTTACCATAATGCAAAGGTAAATATTTTTTTAAAAATAAGCGTCTTTGTAATGTTTATTGAATGAAAGTGCCCTGTTTAAAGATTATTTTTAGATACCAGGCACTTATTCTATAAAAATAACTTTTTTACTGGCCCTGCGCATGATATAGAAAGGGGTGCCAGAGGCTATTTGCAGCTTAATCTAAGAAGGGATCATTGACAAAGACCTACATTGCTACCTTAATTTACGGTTCCAGAAAGGTTAAGTATACCACGAACTTCAGCAGATCATATAAGACAACCTCTACCTGAGAACGGTGCTATGTACCACGTGACAGCATAAAGAGGGAGAGGTGCTGAGGATGGACTACAACTTTATTAGACTGGATGCGTTTATGGAATTAGAGAAAAGTGGGCCCTGGTAGAGAGAAGAACTTGTGAAGGTTTACCCAGATGTCCACAAGAAGCTGATACCCTGGGGTATTTGTCGGTGGACACCGATTAAGAAGAACCTTCTTAGGACATTCTTGGGGCTAGAAGCTAAGTGCTGAGTTGATCGATACAGTATTATGATGCTATTATGCTGTTTTATCACTTTTATCTTCTGAGTAGCTACATTAGCATGTGGAGCTACATTAAAAGTTTTATGTTACTCTTGAATTGGAGTTGGGCTTCTCTCCTATTTTTAAGATCTGTTTGAGATATATGGGATTACCTTTTTGAAGAGCAGCGCAATTTGGATCACCTATTATAATCATCTGAGGAATCCTCTTTGGTAACACTTCCCTGTACAGAGGTTGGATGTGACTTATCGTTTATAAGATTGGATCATTAGACACTATATATTGCAGAGTGACTTATTGGATACTGAAAGCTTATTGTTATTTTCTGTTATATGGTGCATCATTTTATAGTATATATTTTTAGCAGCGCTACTAAGTGTATTGTATACATTATCTTTCTTGTTTATTTATTCATTAAACTTTACAATCACTTTAGCCTATAAAGTTATAATTAAGAAATAACTTTTTTTTTCAGTTTATTACGTGAATCATGTAGAATGCTGTTTAAATATAGGTCAGACGTGAGTTTAATTTCCTTAGGGGTTAAACACCCCAATCATCAACATAACAAACTTAAAGTGAAAAACAAAACAAACAAAAACCTTCAACTTTAATCATTTACCTTACCTATGAAGATAACAAACAAGGCACAGGGACATACAATTTGTAGAATGCCTATTTCATGATATTTATTAAATAATCAAACAAATTCAATTGTATATAACAAACTGAACCAAAAGTACATTCAGGTAAACGATAGTCAACCCCCTTGGCCTGTAATAGGAAACAGAACCCCTGCACCGTCCAATTCCCTAGAGATATTTAATGCCGTAGAAATATCTTTGATAATCGTACTAGGAGAATGGAATGGCTTTCACAACAACTCAACTAACTACTCCCCAAAACTCCCAGCTGTCATCAATTCCTCTCAACTCTATCCCTAACCCTAGGGTTAAGTTCTTTTTCCTTAAAGGGTCAAGGATCTCCATTTTAAATGGCTACCCTTAGTACTAGCAATATAGCCATTTAAAAAGCGGGTGGAAATTCTGTATATTAAAGATCTACTATCTATTGACTTAAAGTAATGGTACATTTCAAACTTTAAGAATGTTGCAAGGAAAAAGATATTAGTTTACAAGCACAACCACATTTTTTTTAAAAGTGTTTAGATCTTTTAAAATAAGATTTATAATCCTACTTGGTATCTCCTGTTCCTCCACCCCCTTCATTTCCTCTTTTGACTGGGATGTGACATAGAGAGCAGTCTCACTTACTCTCTGCATAGGCTTTTGTTAACCACAGGACATGGGTATTCTTGGGCAAGGTTTTGGTGGTACCTCGTTATTTTTATAGAAACTGGGGCCTAAAAATTGGTGGTGGGGAAAGCATCAGTTGGAACAAAGGAAAAAAGTGCCAATCTGTGACATTTCTGCAAAATACACCACAGTTGGTAGCACTGGCTTTATTTGCATAAGTGTTGAATTTCCTTTTTCTCATATGTCCATGTTTAACTGAGACATTAAATTATGCTCAGTATTCATTTAGTCACATTCACCTAGATTACGAGTTTTGTGTTATACCGGGTGCGTAAAGAAAGCAAAAAAAATAATCGGTATCGCACTTTCCATAGAGCTGCCATTACGAGTAACCAAAAAAACATCCTTTTGCTGTGCATTATGGTGCGTTAAGCTCCATACCGCACAAAAGCCAAGGGCTGAGTTTACGTGCTCGTGCAAGCTTTCCCCCATAGACATCGATGGGGAGAGAGTGTTAGAAAAAAACTAACACCTGCGATCGCATAATGGCTAATTGCCATAACACAACCACACTGATGTCTATGGGGAAAATAAAGTTATGTTTAAACACCCTAACATAAACCCCTAGTCTAAACACCCCTAATCTGTCGCTTCCCAACATCGCCAACACTTAATAAAGTTATTAATTCCTAATCCGACACTCCCCGGCATCGCCAGCGCTAAATAAAGTATTTAACCCCTAATCTGCCGCTCCATGACATCAAAGACACTAAAGAAACCTAGTAACCCCTAAACTGCCGGCCCCCCAAATCACAACTAATAAAAAAAACAATTAACCCCTAAACCGCCAGCCCCCACATCACAACTAATAAACAAAACCTATTAACCCCTAAACCTCCAGCCCCACACATTGTAACTAATAAACTAAACATTTTAACCCCTAAACTGCCACCTGCCCACATTGCAAAACACTAAATTAAACAATTACCCCTAAACCTAACACTCCCCAACTGTAAATTTAAATTTAAAATATAACTATCTTAAAATAAATAAAAACTTACCTGTGAAATAAAAAAAAAAACTAAGGTTAAACTATAAATTAACCTAACATAACTATTCTAATAAAATAAAATAAACTACCAATTAAAAATCCTAAATCCTAAATTTAAATAAACCTAGTACTACGAAAATATTAAAAAAAATCTAACGTGGATGTCCGCGCAGCAGGAAATGATGCTCCACACCTCCACAGCTCCGTGCCTCCACAGCTCCGCAACACCGGGATGAAGATAGAAGATGCCGCCTGGATGAAGACTTCTCGCCGCCTGGATGAAGATGGATGACCGGACTTCAGAAACGTGAGTAGATTTCCTGGGGTTAGTGTTAGTTTTCTTTTTTCTTTTTTTAGGTGGGTTTTTTTTTAGATAAGGGATGGGCAGTAAAAGAGCTGAATGCCCTTTTAAGGGCAATTTCCATACCAATGCCCATTGGTATCTTTGGATTTTTTTAGACAAGTTTTTTTATTTTGGGGGTTAGTTGGGTGGGGGGTTTACTTTTAGGGGGACTTTGTAATTTTTTTGTAAAAGAACTGTTTAACTCAGGGCAATGCCCTAGAAAAGGCCATTTTAAGGGCTATTGGTAGTTTATTGCTAGGTTAGGGGGTGTTTTTATTTTGGAGGGGGCTTTTTTGTTTTTATAGAGCTATTAAATTAGTTGTAATTTTTATTATTTTGGATAATTTCGTTTTTTATTTTTGTAATCTTAGTGTTATTTTATTTTTCGTAATTTTAGCATTTTTATTTTTTTGTAATTTTTTTAATCTTTTCATAGTATAAGGTTTATTTAAATTTGTAATATAGGTTCTTTATTGTTTCGTAGTGTTAGTTTTTTAATCATGTAATTTAGGATTTTTAATTGGTAATTTTTGTATTTTATTAGAATAGTTATATTAGGTTAATTTATAGTTGAATCTTATTTTTTTTATTTCACAGGTAAGTTTTTATTTATTTTAAGATAATTATATTGTAACTTTTAATTTAAAATTAGGGGGTGTTAGGTTTAGGGGATAATAGTTTAATTTAGTGTTTTGTGATGTGGGGGTGGTGGTTTAGGGGTTAATAGGTTTAGTTTATTGGTTACAATGTGGAGGGCTGGCAGTTTAGGAGTTAATATGTTTAGTTTATTAGTTGCAATGTGGGGGGCTGGAGGTTTAGGGGTCAATACTTTATGATAGTGTTGGCAATATGGGGCGCCGGTGGTTTAGGGGTTACTAGATGTATTTACTGTTGGCAATGTGAGTGGTCAGCGGTTTAGGGGTTAATAGGTAGTTTATGGGTGTTAGTGTACTTTTAAAAATTTTAGTTATGAGTTTTGTGAAACATTTTTGTTTCACAAAATCCATAACTACTGGTCTCAGAACGCGGAATGGATTGTGTCGGTATAGGCTGTAACGCAAGCATTTTAGCTGGACCGCACAACCTGTAATACGGCACTATGGAAAATCCTGCACTCAAATGTAATTTTATTTAAGTGCGGAATAGAGGGTTGCGTTAAGGCTAAAATGCTTGCGGTATAGCTATACCGCAGCGACGTGTAATATGCGTTACCTGCCATTCCACGTGCAATGGTCAATTTTTCATCGGTATAGCCTTACCGCACCATAATACAAAACTTGTAATCTAGCCGATTGTTTGCTATACAAATTAAAGGAAACCTAGGATTCTTAGCAATTAAAATGTTGGACTTTTGAAGACTAAATTTACCGCTGAGATAGAAAAGTGACATTTTCTGAACAATTACCTTTTTTTCCAACTATCCTACAACTTTATACTGCTGGGAATAAAGAAAACTTTGTTCTTTTTTATATTAACCTAGGGGTATTATGAATTTTGCAGAAAGCTATAGGTGAATAGATAAAGAATCCAAAGTGATCTCTTAAATGTCTTGATCGTTGTTCAGTTTAAATGTGTGTGTCCATTCCTGCAGCATAGAAATTGTAATTCTTAATGATGAATGATCTTTGTACTACATATTGACAGAACCCTGCAAGCTGACAATAGGACATGTTCAGAAGCCAGCACATTGTAGTAATTGTTAGACTGTGAAATAACCTGCCAGGAGAAGTTAAAGAAGCGTTATTAATTAGCAAGTGATGCTGTCTTTCTATAATGATATAAAAGGATGAAGTTGTATATTTAGCAGTCCCATTTTAGCTTCACCAATGCTTGCATTACATCGACTAGTTTCTTAATTGAATGCTATAATGAGAAATCACTGAATATTGTGGCTGTTGGATGGTAGTTGGAAGATAGACTTCTTTATAAGGCAACAGAAAAAATGTACATTTGTATCATACATGTATAAATTACAAGAATGTGACATTAGCATGAAATGTAAGCAAATTCAATTCTAGAAAATGGCTGTATTATTGTAGGCAAGCCACAGTTAATCTTGTTTCCATGGTGACAAATTATTAGAAAATAAAGATGTGATCTTTTCTGCCAATCACAGGTTGTACTTGAGTATTAGAGCCAAATCATTGTTTTCCCCATATGCATGCATAATTTAGATAGCCCATATGTTAGCTATAATAAATAACTTTTGCACTGACCTCAATGGATTGTGCTGTCTAATCAGAAGATCAAATACCTTGAATCCAGTCAATTTTTAAAGAATACATTTGGAGTAAAATCCAGATATTAATCACATGTATTTGTACGCAAGTAATTCACTTAATTTTCATAGTTTATGAATAAACAATGACATGATCTTAAAGAAGCATGGAAGTGAAAAAATAAACGCTTATGGTTCAGATAGAATATGCAATTTTAAGAGACATTTCAGCTTACTTCTATTAAATTCCCTTTGTTGAAAAAGCATACTTAGGTAGGCTCAGGAACAGCAATGAACTATTATGAGCTAGATGATGATTTGTTGCAGGGGTTAAGCACACAATTATATACAAGAAATAGTGCAATAATAACATCCTGTAATACAGCATTTTTCTTTTGCACATGTATGTGCTTTTAAAGGATCTATGTTAAAGGGCTAGTTTTTCTCAGTTTAGTGTTATTTCCCAAGTTATTTGTCTTCTTTGTGCCTACACGTTGGGCTTCTGAATCCAGTCTGTGCCTGTATGCCTTCTGGATTTATTCATCCTCTTAAATAGAACAGTTGGTGTCTTCCAGGGGCTCATGTTCGGCATATTGTGGAGCGTATTGATAGATTGTTAGAGGGATCTGGGTCTGATCCTGCAGTCATGGTGCATATTGGCACTAATGAAAGAGTCAGTGGGAGATGGAGTGTCCTACAAAATGACTTTGGGGAGTTAGATAGTAACTTAAAGCAAGGGCCTCCAAGGAAATATTTTCAGAAATATTAACAGTGCCATGTGCTAAACCAGTAAGGCAGAAGGAATTAGGGTTAGTTCTGGTTAAAAACATGGTGTAAAAATTAGGGGTTTGACTTTTTAGAGCACTGGGCTGACTTTTCACTTAAGTACAGTTTGTAGAGCCAGGATGGATTGCACCTGAATGACATGGGTGCAGGTGTGTTTGGGGAGAGGATCTTTTAAAATAGTCAAAAGGGGGGGCAGGGGGGAAGGGTCAGTCCAAGTATATTATAACAGACTAATCAGTCTGTGAATATGTCACACCTAGAATATCTTAAGGAAGGGATGACAGAATGATTCACTTAGGAAATGTCACGTTAAAAAATTTAGAGGAAGCACACCAATTAGCAACAGAAAGAACATGAAAATTAAATGTAAGATAGCAAATGCAAGAAGCATGATGGGTAAAATGGGGGAGCTGGAGCTCTTAGTTGCTGGACTAAGGGGACTATGATATTATTAGTATAACTGTAACCTAGTGGGATAATTCCCATGGCTGGCAAGTTAATTTAGAGGGTTATACTTTATTAAAGAGGGACCGGAGATATAAAAGCTTTGGAGAAATTTTCATGTATATTAAACCTGACCTTAAACCTACAATAAGGGACAATAATTATGATGATACAGGTTATAATGTAGAGACCCTGGGGTCAAATTATCAAGGGACGAATGGCAGCTGATCCCTATGTTTCTTAAAGGGACAGTCTAGTATAAATTAAACTTTCATTATTCAGACAGGACTTTTAATTTTAATCAACTTTCCAATTTACTTTTATCATCAAATTTGCTTTTTTCTCTTGGTATTCTTAGTTTAAACTAAACATAGGTAGGCTCATATGCTAATTTCTAAGCCTTTGAGGGCTGCCTCTTATCACATGCTTTTTAAATCTCTTTTCAACAGAAAGAGACAGAAAGTACACGTGGGCCATATAGATAACACTGTGATCAGGCACAGGGGGTTATTTAAGATTTAGCACAAAACAATGCTAAATTTAAGACAATAGATAATAAATACTCACAGTCATGTGATCAGGGGGTTCGAAGAAGGTTCCTAGATACAAGGTAATCACAGAGGTAAAAAGTATATTAATATAACTCTGTTGGTTATGCAAAACTGGGGAATGGTTAATAAAGTGATTATCTATCTTTTAAAACAATAACAATTCTATGGTAGACTGTCCCTTTAAGACCACTGCTACTTAACTGGTCTGCCTGCTCTAAGGCTGCGGACAGCAATCTGCCTGATCCTATACGATCAGGCTGATTGACACCCCCTGCTAGCGGCCGATTGGCTGCAAATCTGCAGGGGGCGGCATTGCAGAAGCAGTTCACAAGAAATGCTTGTGCATTGTTAAATGCCGACAGTGTATGCTGTCGGCATTCAGCGATGTCTGTCTGACATGATCCGCTGAGCAGATCATGTTGGACAGGCTGTTAATAAATCCCCCCGCCCTATGGATTAAAATAAGGAGTTCGAAAAAAATCCTAAAAAAATTATTACTATGAACATGCTACAAGCTCCCCAACATTAGGGACATAGTGAAAACTCAACTACTAAATGGAATAGGAAAGGCTGCTAATAATAACAGTGCTGTAATTATGGGAGATTTTAACTACCCTGGGCCAATGAAACTAGTAATACAGCTAAGGAGATTGATTTTTAATTGTTATCAGGGATGACTTCCTGTCACAATTAATAGAGGAGCCAAATAGGAATAAATCTTTATTGGATTTAGTGCTATCAAACAACACAGATAGAATATCAAACATAGAAGTCAAAGAACATTTGGGTAACAGTGATAATAAAATAATCACATTTGAAATCACTTTTCATAAGCAATGTCTTAAGGATTTAACTAAGACTTTTAATTTTAAGAAAGCAAAATTCAATTATTTAGGGAAATCCTTAAATAGCATAAATTGGGACGAAGTAGTCTCTAATAAAAATACAAAGGATAAATGAATAACATTTCAAACTGTTGTTAAATAATACATATCAATACATACCACATGGTTATTAAAGTAAAATAAATGATTCCAAAGCAATGTGACCAAATACAAATGTGTTAAGAGATATTAGGAAAAAAAGTAGGGCATTTAAAGTATTCAAAAATAGTACAGACCCAACATACCATTATATAAGGAACCTAACAAAGCATGCACAAAAGCAATCAAATTATCAAAAAATTGAAAAAGAAGGATTAATTGCAAAGGATTTTAAGAAAAGACCTAAAATGTTTTTTAAATAAATAAATTGCAAAAAATCTAAGAAGGACAATATAGGTATATTAAATGTTAAAATGTGTGAAGGGTAGCATTAGTAACAGTGACAGGGAGAAGGCTGAGGTACTAAACCAGTAATTTTCTATAGTATACACAAGAGAGGAACCAATGGGAGATACTATGAAACAAACTAGAACATACAAGCACATACCATAACTGGGTTATCTCTAGAGGATATCAGGAAAACACTGGATAATATTAAGGTAAATAAAACTCCAGGCCCAGATAGAATACACCCAAGGGTGTATTATGTGAAGTTAGCACTGTTGTAGACAAACCTCTACTCTTAATTTTTCAATACTCATTATCCTCAGGCATAATACCCCATGCTGGTGTAAAGTTGATGTGTTGCCACTCTTTAAAAAGGGAAGCAGGTCTGATCCAGGAAGCTATAGACCAGTTAGTCTGACATCAATAGTGGGAAAGATACTTGAAGGGATTGCAAGGGATTATCTTGATCAGTATATTCATTTAAACAAGATTATGAGTTCAAATCAGCATGGTTTAATTGGAAATAGATCTTGTCAAACTAATCTAATTATATTCTATGAGGAAGTAAGTAAAAATATAGCTAAAGGGCATTGATGTGATATACTTGGATTTGCAAAGGCGTTTGATACAGTGCCCCATGAGAGATTATTGTACAACATTAAGGGACTGGGAATAGATGAAAATGTTAGCTCATGGATAAATAACTCAATAAAATACAGGGAGCAATGAGTAGTAATAAACAGATCATACTCAGATTTGACCAAGGTAATCAGTAGAGTCCCCTAGGGATCAGTACTCGGCCATGTTCGTTTAATATTTTTATCAATGACTTGAAGAAAGGATTAAATAGTGAAATCTCTATTTTTGCAATGATACAACATTGTGTAAGGTCATTAGGTCAGGGCAGGATGAACTTTCTTTACAAGAATTAGAAGAATTGGCAGGTAAATAGAAAATAATATTTAATACGGGAAAATGTGAGATTTTACATTTTGGAAATAAAAATAATAGGCAATCTCGACTTAGCCAAACAGAGGAGAAAGGGATTCAGCGGTAGTAATAGATGGGCAAACAATACAGGGCAGCGACTTCTAAGGCTAATAAGATACTAGCATGTATTAAACGAGCCATCAATGCAAAGGAGGAAAGCAAAATTCTGTCACTATATAAATCCCTGGTAAGGTTAGTCAAACTGGGTCTGTTTTCTCTAGCAAACAGGCACTTGAGAAGTGACATGATTACTTTATATAAATGTATTCAAGGCACAGATGGCTGAAGCTCTATTTATACCAAGAAAATTGTTTGTGACAAGAGGTCACAATTTAAGGCTGGAGGAAAGGCGATTTAATCTTCTGCAACGTAAACATTTTGTTCACTGTAAGGGCAGTTAAAGTGTGCAACTCATTACCTAAAGAGGTAGTAAATGCCTTAGATATATTTAAAAAATGGTTTAAATACATTCCTGGCTAGAAACAGAATTCAGGGATGTGCATTCTTGTGTTAAGTGGGTGACCTTTTTAATGGGATTAATTCAAGCTCAACTGGAGCTTTTTCTCCAACATTGGTGTGTCCGGTCCACGGCGTCATCCTTACTTGTGGGAATATCTCTTCCCCAACAGGAAATGGCAAAGAGTCCCAGCAAAGCTGGCCATATAGTCCCTCCTAGGCTCCGCCCACCCCAGCCATTCTCTTTGCCGTTGCACAGGCAACATCTCCACGGAGATGGTTAAGAGTATGTGGTGTTTAGTTGTAGTTTTTTATTCTACTATCAAGAGTTTGTTATTTTAAAATAGTGCTGGTATGTACTATTTACTCTGGTTCAAGCCAGAAAACCGGTAACTAGAAAGATTTGCCATAAAATATGGAAAAGATATATCTGCTGGTGTGAATCCAAGGGATTCCCATGGAATAAGATAAAGATTCCTAGGATTCTTTCCTTTCTACAAGAAGGTTTGGATAAAGGATTATCTGCGAGTTCTCTAAAGGGACAGATTTCTGCTTTATCTGTCCTACTACACAAACGACTGGCAGTTGTGCCAGATGTTCAAGCATTTGTTCAGGCTTTGGTTAGGATCAAGCCTGTTTACAGACCTTTGACTCCTCCCTGGAGTTTAAATCTAGTTCTTTCAGTTCTTCAAGGGGTTCCGTTTGAACCTTTACATTCCATAGATATTAAGTTGTTATCTTGGAAAGTTTTGTTTTTGGTTGCTATTTCTTCTGCTAGAAGAGTTTCTGAGTTATCTGCTCTACAGTGTACTCCACCCTATCTGGGTTTCCATTCAGATAAGGTTGTTTTGCGTACTAAGCCTGGTTTTCTACCAAAGGTTGTTTCCAACAAAAATATTAATCAGGAGATAGTTGTACCTTCTTTGTGTCCGAATCCAGTTTCAAAGAAGGAACGTTTGCTACACAATTTAGATGTAGTCCGTGCTCTAAAATTCTACTTAGAAGCTACGAAAGAGTTCAGACAAACTTCTTCTCTGTTTGTCGTCTATTCTGGTAAAAGGAGAGGTCAAAAAGCAACTTCTACCTCTCTTTCCTTTTGGCTTAAAAGCATCATCCGATTGGCTTATGAGACTGCCGGACGGCAGCCTCCTGAAAGAATCAAAGCTCACTCCACTAGGGCTGTGGCTTCCACATGGGCCTTCAAGAACGAGGCTTCTGTTGATCAGATATGTAAGGCAGCGACTTGGTCTTCACTGCACACTTTTGCCAAATTTTACAAATGTGATACTTTTGCTTCTTCGGAGGCTATTTTTCGGAGAAAGGTTTTGCAAGCCGTGGTGCCTTCCGTTTAGGTAACCTGATTTGCTCCCTCCCTTCATCCGTGTCCTAAAGCTTTGGTATTGGTTCCCACAAGTAAGGATGACGCCGTGGACCGGACACACCAATGTTGGAGAAAACAGAATTTATGCTTACCTGATAAATTACTTTCTCCAATGGTGTGTCCGGTCCACGGGCCCGCCCTGGTTTTTTAATCAGGTCCGATGAATTATTTTCTCTAACTACAGTCACCACAACACCCTATGGTTTCTCCTATTTTTTCCTCCTGTCCGTTGGTCGAATGACTGGGGTGGGCGGAGCCTAGGAGGGACTATATGGCCAGCTTTGCTGGGACTCTTTGCCATTTCCTGTTGGGGAAGAGATATTCCCACAAGTAAGGATGACGCCGTGGACCGGACACACCGTTGGAGAAAGTAATTTATCAGGTAAGCATAAATTCTGTTTTTGTAAATATATTAGGTTGAACTCGATGGACTTCTGTCTTTTTTTAAACCTCATCTACTATGTAACAGACGGCTAGATTACAAGTGTTGCGGTATGGCTTTTAATACTGAAAAAATGGCCATTCCAGTGTAATGGCCAGTAACGCATATTACAAGTCGTGTCGGTTTAGGTGTACCTCAAGCATTTTAGCCTGTAACGGAACATCCATTCCACACTCAAAAAATTACTTTTAAGGGCTATTGGTAGTTTATTGTAGGTTAGGGGGTGTTTTTATTTTGGGGGGGCTTTTTTATTTTTATAGGGCTATTAGATTAGGTGTAATTGTTTTTATTTTTGATAATTTTGTTTATTAATTTTTGTACGCTTAGTGTTTTTTATTTTTTGCAATTTAGTGTTCATTATTTTTTGTCATTTTAGATTTTTTTTTCGTAGTGTTAGCTTTTTTACATTTGGAATTTAGGTTTTTAATTGGTAGTATTTTTTTACTTTATTAGAATAGTAATGTTAGTTTAATTTATAGTTTAATGTTAGGTTTATTTTTATTTCACAGGTAAGTTTTTATTTATTTTAAGATAGTTATATTGTAACTTTAATGTAAACTTAGGGGATGTTAGGTTTAGGGGTTAATAGTTTAATTTAGTGTTTTGCGATGTGGGGGGGCTGGCGGTTTAGGGGTTAATAGGTGTATTTAGTGGTGGCGATGGGGGGCGGATGTTTAGGGGTTAATAGGTTTATTTAGTAGCGGCAATGGGGGGTACCAGATGTTTAGGGGTAATAGGTTTATTTATTAGCTGCAATATGGGAGGCCGGAGGTTTAGGGGTTAATTATTTTATTTAGTGGCGGTGATGTCCGGGAACGGCAGATTAGAGATTAATACCTTTTATTAGTGACTGCGATGGGTTACACACTTCAGGTGTTTTTTTTCTAATACTCTCTCCCCATTGATGTCTATGGGGGAAAGTGTGCACAAGCACATCCAATCAGCCCTTGGATTTTGTGAGGTATGGAGCTTAATGCCACAATATTGCTTGCACAAGGAGGCTGTTCAGTAATTCGTAACAGCAGCGCTATGGAGAGTGAAATAACACAAGTTTTCTGGCTTTAGTTTTGCGCCCTGTTCAGCGCAAAACTCGTAATCTAGGTGTATGTTACTTATCTGTCCAATCTGAAACATTTTTACCAAGGTCCAGAAACTTGCCACATACCAATTTAGGCTATCAGTGATACCCTTTTTTAATAAGTGTTATTCACAAGAAATTCATTATCTTTCCGTAGATAAAATTGGTAAGGGGTGGAAGATGATAATCATTAAACATTTATTTTCTCATTAGAATTTAAAGGCATATAAAACAGTCTGTTTCATTGCTGTAACAAAAAAACAACAACACAAAACACTAAGCAATGGGTTATACTTAATATAAATCATTGCGATATTTGTTATTTATTTATAATTGTATAAGAATTTGTAAAGGTCCCATTACTTCCCACAAGGGCACTGTGGACTCTACAGAAAGGCAAAGGAGCAGCTTTTCCTTTGAAGTTTTGCTAGGAGACATACAGTATGTTCTAGCTGCAGTCAATTAATTGCCCTTGCTCAGTTGAGGACTTTTGCTGCACAAAATCATTAGACTGTTTATTCAACACGAAACCCAAAATATTTATTTCATGATTCAGATAGAAAATACAATTCTAAACAGATTTCCAATTTACTTCTTTCAATTTTGCTTCATTCTCTGCACTGAAAATGTATGAAGTGTTTGTTTAGCAAGAAAACAAATTGTTTGCTGTTTTATGTAACACACTCTCTTTCTTTTTATGCTTACTTTGATTTAACATATATATGTATATATATATATATATATATACATACAGGTGGCCCTCGTCTTACAACGGTTCAATTTACACCGTTTCAGAATAACAACCTTTTTTTCCAGTCATGTGACTGCTCTGGAAAAGCATTGAGAAGCAGTGCATTTATTAAAATAGCCAGTAGGTGGAGCTGTCCGCTTGTGTTGCAGCAAAGCCAAGCAAGCTGAAATTAATCAATTTAACCAGACCTGAGCTATCGAGCAGATTTCAAAGGAACAAGATCTTCCTGTCTATAAATCAGTCCAGATTGGAATGCATATAAAGAACTGTTTGCAGAAAAATGCAAGTGAAGTGTGTGTGTGTTCTGTGATTATTTTATTAGGTTTATAATGCTGTTTAGCATTTAAAGTTGTGATTTCAAAGCTTTAAAAATAATGTATTAGGTGTTACTTATGACAATTTTGAGAGGGGCCTGGAACCTATCCCCCTCACTTCCCATTGACTTACATTATAAACTGGGTTTCAATGTACAACGGTTTCGATTTACAACCATTCCTTCTGGAACCTAACCCCGGCGTAAAATGAGGGCTACCTATATATATATATATATTTTACTAAAGGAGCACTTCTTCATATCCCTTTAAAGTACAAACAATAAATATCCCAAACATTCCACATTTCTTGGATCTTTCACAGTTTAGGAGCTCTCTTACTTTCTTTCCCTTTTGATTTTCCATACCCAATTAAGGTCCATATTTAAAAAAGTGAAATGGGGAATAACTAAACACTGCTAAGAAATGCCCAGTTGTGGGTAGGTGTACTTATAACTGACCACCCATGCACATGGAGAGCACCAACTCCAACTGTAGAAAGCCAGACACACCCAAAGGCTAAAACCACTACTAGGCTAAGCAGTTACATCACTGAAATGATCTATGCTACTCAGTCACTCTCTGGAACCCCCGTAACTCCCAGTTCTTTTTTTATTAAACAATTTAAATTTAGGGAGGATAGCATTGTGTTCAGAGGGTGCTGTCCTATCCCCTAAAGAGCGTTTTGATTCTACCTTCTAAAGGGAAACACATATTTTGATGTCCATTTTATCGCCGTTATGCCGTTGTATTCTGTCCAAACGGCGCTGCGCTTTAGCGCCGTTAGGACGAAATACAACGTCATAGCCGTTGGATGTCCTGAAGCCAACTGCGCTTCCTGGATTTGATCGCGGTCTGGAGGGCATTCCTAGCATCATAGGGACGCCCCCAGACCCGATCCCGTAACTGAAATCTTGTGATCACGTGCACGATTGCAGGATTTCAATTTCTACATCGAAACAACATTATGACCCTGTCATGAAAGGTTGAATTACTAAGTTGAATAATTCTAGTAGGTTAGTAACTGGATGGCTGAAAATATCAGTCCCTACAACAGTGTTTCTTAACTCCAGTCCCCAGGCCCCTTAACAGGCCGCATATTCATTATATCTTAATTAAATCACAGGTGACATAATCTGCTGATCAGTAACCATGGTTACTAACATGTGCTCTAGTTAAGATATAATGAATATGTGGCTGTTAAAGGGACATAATACTCATATGCTAAATCACTTGAAACTGATGCAGTATAACTGTAAAAAGCTGACAGGAAAATATCACCTGAACATCTCTATGTAAAAAAGGAAGATATTTTACCTCACAATCTCCTCAGCTCAGCAGAGTAAGTTCTGTGTAAAAAGTTATACTCAGCTGCTCCCAGCTGCAGGTAAAAAAATTAAAAAAAATGAAGAAATGAACAGCAGCCAATCAGCATCAGCAGTGCTGAGGTCATGAACTCTTACTGTGATCTCATGAGATTTGACTTAACTCTCATGAGATTTCATAGTAAGCTTCCTTTACCTGATTGGTGAAATAATATGAGAGTGCACGATGCTAGTCCCTTCAGATGTCCCAGGACAAACACACTAAAATGCTGCTTAGAAATCCTTTACAATGGGAGGTGGCTACTGAGGAACTTTTGAGGTAAAATATCTTTCTTTTTTACATAGAGATGTTCAGGTGATATTTTCTAATCAGCTTTTTACAGCTATGCTGCATTACTTTCAAGTATTTAAACATTTGGGTATTATGGCCCTTTAAGGGTTCTGAGGACTGGAGTTCAGAAACATTGTCTTACACCATTGGTGAGGGTTGTTGAGGTTAAGAAAAGGGCTTGAAAAGAAAAAAAAAGACATCATTGGATTGTTTAATGCTTTAGTCTCAGTATTAGCACATACATATGAGACCAGATTTAATTAGGTATATTATTAGTTATAGGAACTATAAAATATTACAGCAGTTGTTTCTCAAAATCTGCAGTAATTACCAATTGTATTATAGTTTAAACCACATTCTTCAGACTGAATATTTTCAGAATCTATTTTTACTAGGCAATGCAAGCAATGTCAGTAAAACAAACCAAGCTATGCTGTCCTGTTATCACAGGAGCATTAACGTCATGATTTCAGCAAGTATGAAATTATATGTAATGTTATAATATATAGTTGGCAATAACAGGAGTTTCTAGTTACTCTATTTTATGCAGTTCACATACACTCAGTATTAAGTGCTAATTACGAGCTATGTTGAAAGTACTTTTAACTTTTGTTAAATGCTGCTTACTTTGTATACACAGATATGTAATATTCTAAGCCTGTTATGTGTATGTTTAAGATATTTATCAAGAAACTGTGATGATAGACTGCGCTAGAAAAAGAGGGTATGGCTAGTGAGTTTAGAAAGGACTTCCTCTAAAAGGTCCCAAAAAAGGAGATAGGATGCAAAGAGAAAACAAACCAGCGCCTAAGATAGGCTATAATACCCAAGAAACACAGAGTCTATTTATAGATAAAGATAAATATTTATTACTGGACTATATACATAACAATATGGAAAACAAATAAAAGACTTTGTTAATTCTCACTGTGTTAGAAAAACTAATGTGTATACAGGTTGGCCAACCTTAAAATCTAGTACTACAAAAAATAATACGTGTATCTATGAGAGCATATTTAAAACCATATATAAAAGCTATCTTAGCATATGAGAAGTAAAATATTTCAGCACACAGAGCGATAAAAGCGTATTAACAAATGTTATAAAACAATATAAATATAGAGTAAAAATAGCAGATCAGCGGATAAGGGATCAGTGCTCGGAGCACTAGTAAACCTTGTTACAAATATAACATCCACTTTTAATCGTGGGTATACTCAATTCTGGATAAGAACAGTCTTTATAATAAAAAAGCCTATTAGTCTGTTTTATCAATGTTCATGTGGCAAATTACATCAATGAATGACAGACGGATTAAACATATAAGTTCCTGTTTAACCGTATAATTGTGCAGCTGAAAGGTACCTTATGCGGATTCTTTGCAGATTATCCAGTTCTGGTCATCTAATGTAGAACCACTGTTATGCCTCTAATAGAAGCTAAGCATGGGGATCCTTCAAATTTCTTCGAAGATAGCCGATCGTGAAGCCGGTTTGAACTTCTCGGCGTTCTCCCGCTGTGAACCTGCAGAGTGCGCGCCTTCTCCTGATGGGGCTCTGATTGGTCCTAGCTTTTTTGGGGGGAGTTACCGCTCTCGATGAGGATACCGGCTCTACGGCTTCAGTTGAAAGTGATATCCAAGACATCCTATGCGTCCTATGCGATCTCCTTAGGTTGGAAAAGTGTAGCAGCAACGCGTTTCAACTGAGAATACTCAGTCTTTGTCAAGCTGCTTTTCCTTAACCCTGCGGGGTTTAAATAACCCCTAACAATTAGCTATTTAGCGAACAACAATCATTCAATTTACAAAAGTTGCAACATTGTAATTAGTAAAGGATTATTACAAGGGAAGTATCTGATATTGCAAAATATAACCTTTGGCTAGAATAGTAGAAATACCAGGTCTATTATAGAGCGAATTTTGTTAAATCAGGAAATTTCGTATATAAAAGTATTAATCTGACTAAATGTAACTAGCACTATTAAAAATAGAACAGTAATAAAAAATTTATACTTAGCAGAGTTGTGAGCGTATAGATTTTTAAACGTTAATAAAAAAGTATAGGGAAATAGTTTATATAGACTTAATAAGAATGTTAAGAAAGCGACTTTTAATAAATAGGGGGATAATAATTATGATGTGGAATAGTTAACTTCAGGTATGTCTAGTGGGTATTTTGGCTCAGGAGTTTACAAAACAATTAAGATTAAAATCTAGATTTAACCCTTCTGGTTTTAGTGTTCGGAGTTCAAATATCCATTTAGCCTCGTTTTGCAATAGTAAGTGAGACAAATTACCTCCTCTTTTCTTATCATTTATTTTGGCTATTGCTGTGAAATTAAAAAATTTAAGTTATTGTTACAGCATGTCCTAAAATGTTTGGCCACTGGAAGGTCTTTATTTCTATCTTTTTCAGAATTTTCAATAGAGTTTAAATGTTCCCTAATTCTCTCTCTTATTGTTCTCTCCGTTTCACCTATATACTGTTTTCCGCATTTTTTACAAGTTATCAAATAGATAGCATTGATGTCAATGCATCGTATAGTCTCTTTTATTGTATAGTTTTTCTTTGTATTTGTTGAGATGAAACTTTTTGTTTTATTGGCATATTTACATGCCTTACATGTTAGGCATGGGTAAAAACCTTGTAGTTTTTCCCCAAGTAAATCTCTGGTAGATTTGCAAGAATTTTGTTTATAGGTTGGGGCTAATTTACTTTTTAAGTTTTTAGTTTTTTTGTATACAAATTTCGGATTATTCGGTAATATTGTCCCTAAGTGAGGGTCAGACTTCAGGCTTTTCCAATGGGCTCTAATATTTTTTTCTAATTTATGCCTATCTTCACTAAACTCAGTGATAAAAGGTAGAAAAATTTCTGTAGTTGTAGAGGCATCTGGATTAGTTTCTTTTGTTTTATATTGCAGGATATCTTTTCTTTCTATTTCTTTAATCTTAATTCTTTCTGTTTCTATTTTATCTTCAGAATATCCTCTTTCAATAAATTTATTCTTTAGTGTTAGGGACTGACTTTCAAAGTCGCTATCTTCTTTGCAATTTCTTTTTAATCTCAAGAACTGTCCTTTTGGAATATTGCTTTTCCATTTTTGTAAGTGACAGCTTGTTTTATGGATAAAGTTATTAGCATCGACTTCCTTAAAGTAGGTTTTAGTTGTAACAGCATTATTTTTTATGCTAATTTCCAAATCTAGATAATGGACATTTTCTTTGCTAATATCGGCTGTGAATTTTAGATTAAGGTTGTTATCGTTCATACTATTTAGGCACTCTAGTAATTGATCATTACTTCCCTTCCAGATAATAAACAAATCATCTATATACCTTTTATAGACAATTATGTTATTTTTATAGGGGCTTTGATTGAGAAATTTGTTTTCCCAATCTCCCATGAACAGATTTGCGTAGCTAGGGGCAAATTTAGTGCCCATAGCTGTGCCGCAAATCTGTTCATAGAATGTATCTTCATAAAGAAAAAAATTGTGTGTAAGAATAAATTTAATACTATCAAGAAGAAACTCTCTTTGTTCTTTTTTGAAAAGCGGGTCATTTTTAAGAAAAAAATCAATTGCTTTAATACCATCTTCATGTTTTATAGATGTATGATTGCACATCACATGTTACTAAAATATATTCATTTGACCATAAATTTTTTTCCAAAAGTAATAATAGGCTAGTGGAGTCTCTAAGATATGATTCTAATTGTATAACATATTTCTGTAAAAACTTATCAATATAGGCCGACAAATTTGCAGTTAGAGAGTTTATACCAGCAATAATAGGTCTACCAGGTGGTTTGGTGACCGATTTGTGGATTTTTGGTAGTGCATAAATTGCTGGTATTATGGGGTATTTCGGAAGTAGAAAATCAAATTCCTTATCGTTTAAAATACCTAAGTCAAGTGCCTTCTCCAAATGATGTTTAAGAAATAATTTATAAATTCCAGTAGGGTTGACTTTTAATTTTTTGTAGGTGTTTGTGTCGTCAATTAATTCTTCTACCATTTTGTTATATGTTTCTTTATCTAAAATTACAATCCCCCCACCCTTGTCCGCTGGCTTTATTATAACTTCTTTATTATGTTCAAATTCTTTAATCAATGTTTTTTGCTTCAATGTTATATTGTGTTTTAATTTATTATTTTGGTTTATGTTTCTAATATCTTCTAATACCATTTTTTCAAAGGTTTCAATGTATATCCCTTTATCTTGTTTGGGATAAAAGTTTGATTTATTTTTCAGACCTGAGTGAATGTATTCATTAGTTTTTCAAGTGCTTGGTTCATTTGTTGTGGAGGATAGATTTAGGCTTCTTTCATATGGCGTTTTTATAAAGTATTTTTTCAGAGTTAGGTTTCGTATGAATTTGTTAGCATCTATAAAGGAGTTAAATTTATTTAATTTTCTCGTGGGAGCGAATGATAAACCTTTATTAAGGATTTCAATGTGTTCATTATCTAACTCAATTTTACTGAGATTAAAGATTCCATTAGGTTTTATCTCATTCTCTTTACTTTTTGTATGTGTTTGTATGTCCCTTCTGTTTTTTCTCTGTAGGCCTCTCCCTCGTTTTCCTCTTCTTCTGAGTGATTTCTTTTTCTGATCACATCATAACTATACACATCATAATTATAGAGGAAATCAGTGGAGAGTAGAGAGAGGTAGGAGAGATGAATGGAGAACACCTACACATAATAGCTTTAGACCTCTAGAAAATCTAACTGATAATGAGATTCCACAATCTAAATTAGAGAAACCAGCTGAATGTGCTGAACCTCGTTTTTTAGGGGCGGGCTATCATCAAAGCAATCAGAGAAAAAGAAATCACTCAGAAGAAGAGGAAAACGAGGGAGAGGCCTACAGAGAAAAAACAGAAGGGACATACAAACATTCCATTAGGTTTTATCTCATTCTCTTTACTTTTTGTATGTGTTTGTATGTCCCTTCTGTTTTTTCTCTGTAGGCCTCTCCCTCGTTTTCCTCTTCTTCTGAGTGATTTCTTTTTCTGATCACATCATAACTATACACATCATAATTATAGAGGAAATCAGTGGAGAGTAGAGAGAGGTAGGAGAGATGAATGGAGAACACCTACACATAATAGCTTTAGACCTCTAGAAAATCTAACTGATAATGAGATTCCACAATCTAAATTAGAGAAACCAGCTGAATGTGCTGAACCTCGTTTTTTAGGGGCGGGCTATCATCAAAGCAATCGGAGAAAAAGAAATCACTCAGAAGAAGAGGAAAACGAGGGAGAGGCCTACAGAGAAAAAACAGAAGGGACATACAAACACATACAAAAAGTAAAGAGATTGAGATAAAACCTAATGGAATCTTTAATCTCAGTAAAATTGAGTTAGATAATGAACACATTGAAATCCTTGATAAAGGTTTATCATTCGCTCCCACGTGAAAATTAAATAAATTTAACTCCTTTATAGATGCTAACAAATTCATACGAAACCTAACTCTGAAAAAATACTTTATAAACATGCCATATGAAAGAAGCCTAAATCTATCCTCCACAACAAATGAACCAAGCACTTCCAAAACTAATGAATACATTCACTCAGGTCTGAAAAATAAATCAAACTTTTATCCCAAACAAGATAAAGGTATATACATTGAAACCTTTGAAAAAATGGTATTAGAAGATATTAGAAACATAAACCAAAATAATAAATTAAAACACAATATAACATTGAAGCAAAAAACATTGATTAAAGAATTAGAACATAATAAAGAAGTTATAATAAAGCCAGCGGACAAGGGTGGGGGGATTGTAATTTTAGATAAAGAAACATATAACAAAATGGTAGAAGAATTAATTGACGACACAAACACCTACAAAAAATTAAAAGTCAACCCTACTGGAATTTATAAATTATTTCTTAAACATCATTTGGAGAAGGCTCTTGACTTAGGTATTTTAAACGATAAGGAATTTGATTTTCTACTTCCGAAATACCCCATAATACCAGCAATTTATGCACTACCAAAAATCCACAAATCGGTCACCAAACCACCTGGTAGACCTATTATTGCTGGTATAAACTCTCTAACTGCAAATTTGTCGGCCTATATTGATACATTTTTACAGAAATATGTTATACAATTAGAATCATATTTTAGAGACTCCACTAGCCTATTATTACTTTTGGAAAAAATTTTATGGTCAAACGAATATATTTTAGTAACATGTGATGTGCAATCATTATATACATCTATAAAACATGAAGATGGCATTAAAGCAATTGATTTTTTTCTTAAAAATGACCCGCTTTTCAAAAAAGAGAGTTTCTTCTTGATAGTATTAAATTTATTCTTACACACAATTTTTTTCTTTATGAAGATACATTCTATGAACAGATTTGCGGCACAGCTATGGGCACTAAATTTGCCCCTAGCTACGCAAATCTGTTCATGGGAGATTGGGAAAACAAATTTCTCAATCAAAGCCCCTATAAAAATAACATAATTGTCTATAAAAGGTATATAGATGATTTGTTTATTATCTGGAAGGGAAGTAATGATCAATTACTAGAGTGCCTAAATAGTATGAACGATAACAACCTTAATCTAAAATTCACAGCCGATATCAGCAAAGAAAATGTCCATTATCTAGATTTGGAAATAAGAATAAAAAATAATGCTGTTACAACTAAAACCTACTTTAAGGAAGTCGATGCTAATAACTTTATCCATGAAACAAGCTGTCACTTACAAAAATGGAAAAGCAATATTCCAAAAGGACAGTTCTTGAGATTAAAAAGAAATTGCAAAGAAGATAGCGACTTTGAAAGTCAGTCCCTAACACTAAAGAATAAATTTATTGAAAGAGGATATTCTGAAGATAAAATAGAAACATAAAGAATTAAGATTAAAGAAATAGAAAGAAAAGATATCCTGCAATATAAAACAAAAGAAACTAATCCAGATGCCTCTACAACTACAGAAATTTTTCTACCTTTTATCACTGAGTTTAGTGAAGATAGGCATAAATTAGAAAAAAATTATTAGAGCCCGTTGGAAAATCCTGAAGTCTGACCCTCACTTAGGGACAATATTACCGAATAATCCGAAATTTGTATACAAAAAAACTAAAAACTTAAAAAGTAAATTAGCCCCAACCTATAAACAAAATTCTTGCAAATCTACTAGAGATTTACTTGGGGAAAAACTACAAGGTTTTTACCCATGCCTAACATGTAAGGCATGTAAACATGCCAATAAAACAAAAAGTTTCATCTCAACAAATACAAAGAAAAACTATACAATAAAAGAGACTATACGATGCATTGACATCAATGCTATCTATTTGATAACTTGTAAAAAATGTGGAAAACAGTATATAGGTGAAACGGAGAGAACAATAAGAGAGAGAATTAGGGAACATTTAAACTCTATTGAAAATTCCGAAAAAGATAGAAATAAAGACCTTCCAGTGGCCAAACATTTTAGGACATGCTGTAACAATAACTTAAATTTTTTTAATTTCACAGCAATAGCCAAAATAAATGAAAAGAAAAGAGGAGGTAATTTGTCTCACTTACTATTGCAAAACTAGGCTAAATGGATATTTGAACTCCGAACACTAAAACCAGAAGGGTTAAATCTAGATTTTAATCTTAATTGTTTTTTAAACTCCTGAGCCAAAATACCCACTAGACATTCCTGAAGCTAACTATTCCACGTCATAATTATTATGCCCCTATTTATTAAAAGTCAGTTTCTTAACATTCTTATTAAGTCTATATAAACTATTTCTCTATACATTTTTATTAGCGCTTAAAAATCTATACGCTCACTACTCTGCTCAATATACATTTTTTATTACTGTTCTATTTTTAATAGTGCTAGTTACATTTAGTCAGATTAATACTTTTATATACGAAATTTCCTGATTTAACAAAATTCGCTCTATAATAGACCTGGTATTTCTACTATTCTAGCCAAAGGTTATATTTTGCAATATCAGATACTTCCCTTGTAATAATCCTTTACTAATTACAATGTTGCAACCTTTTGTAAATTGAATGATTGTTGTTCGCTAAATAGCTAATTGTTAGGGGTTATTTAAACCCCGCAGGGTTAAGGAAAAGCAGCTTGACAAAGACTGAGTATTCTCAGTTGAAACGCGTTGCTGCTACACTTTTCCAACCTAAGGAGATTGCATAGGACGCATAGGACATCTTGGATATCACTTTCAACTGAAGCCGTAGAGCCGGTATCCTCATCGAGAGCGGTAACTCCCCCCCAAAAAGCTAGGACCAATCAGAGCCCCTTCAGGAGAAGGTGCGCACTCTGCAGGTTCACAGCGTGAGAACGCCGAGAAGTTCAAACCGGCTTCACGATCGGCTATCTTCGGAGAAATTTGAAGGATCCCCATGCTTAGCTTCTATTAAAGGCATAACAGTGGTTCTACATTAGATGACCAGAACTGGATAATCTGCAAAGAATCCGCATAAGGTACCTTTCAGCTGCACAATTATACGGTTAAACAGGAACTTATATGTTTAATCCATCTGTCATTCATTGATGTAATTTGCCACATGAACATTGATAAAACAGACTAATAGGCTTTTTTATTATAAAGACTGTTCTTATCCAGAATTGAGCATACCCACGATTAAAAGTGGATGTTATATTTGTAACAAGGTTTACTAGTGCTCCGAGCACTGATCCCTTATCCGCTGATCTGCTATTTTTACTCTATATTTATATCGTTTTATAACATTTGTTAATACGCTTTTATCGCTCTGTGTGCTGCTATATTTTACTTCTCATATGCTAAGATAGCTTTTATATATGGTTTTATATATGCTCTCATAGATACACGTATTATTTTTTGTAGTACTAGATTTTAAGGTTGGCCAACCTGTATACACATTAGTTTTTCTAACACAGTGAGAATTAACAAAGTCTTTTATTTGTTTTCCATATTGTTATGTATATAGTCCAGTAATAAATATTTATCTTTATCTATAAATAGACTCTGTGTTTCTTGGGTATTATAGCCTATCTTAGGCGCTGGTGTGTTTTCTCTTTGCATGCTATGTTTAAGATATTACAGCCTCCAAAAATTGTCTATGGAACTTATTTAAGCACTAGCTAACATGCTGTTCATTTCAGATAATGGATAATTTGTATTTATTCAAAGTAATAGTTTTTGTTCAATTTGGTAGCACCATAACAATTCCTCAGTAAAGTATTATCTTTCAATCAATATTTATATTATTTATATACCTTAAATACATCAGAGAAAATTCTAATATGAAAGCAGAAATGGTCATATTCTCACAAATCAGTTTTGAACAGATTTCCCCCACCCATTGACCAACTGTCTCTTTGCATCTATGAGTGAGGCCAACATTTAATGGTTAAACTGTTGATGATGACTTGACTTGTAAAAAATTCAATATGCATAAGATGAGTACTAGCATATTCTAGATGAAGTAAAGCCAAACATTAATCTTAATTTTTCTACCTCACAATATCCCTCCTCAAAACAAAACAAACTTCTAAATCTAATAATACAACTTCTTGGAATATTTCCTTAAATTCACATCCTCTATTACTTTTTAAACCTTTTTTAATTTTAAAATACAAATTGAGAAATAGTAATGGAAAAAAAAAATCATTTATTTCTTATGCCAGATCTTTTCTTTCACCAATCCACTACTAAATGCCCTTTTGTCTTATAAATCACTTACCAAGCTTCGATTTTTCACTTTTCTAAATCATTACCAATAGCTACTCATAAATGGCAAACATTTTTAAGGATTGGAACAGTCACAAGCTCTGTTTCCTCATCAACTCTCAACTCTTCTTTTGCATATCTAATTGACCTTGCTAAACAGATTTCATAAAATGTGTGTCTCAGTATAATATGCAGAACTTTCTTCCTATATAACAATGCTGCACAGACCTCTAACATGTAAAATCTAGACTAACTTGATGTGTGAGTACCATGATTCCCAGCCTCAAATAGTTCTAATTCTAAAGGGGTTGTAGAAACATTCAAGGATATAAATGTTATCAGAAATTTCAAAGGCCCCTAGTTATATTATAATTAATATATGATTCATTCATCATATCAATAAATTATTTTCCTATTTAAAGGAGTATAAGGACCCAATGATCTAGATGAAATTACCTTAAAATGTATTAGGGAACTTAAGACCAAGCTGAAATGTAGCATTCCTAACTGTAAACTTTGACTAGAAGGAGAGTCTCACAGAATACTACACAAAACTGATAGTTCAGTGCATCATGATGGATTATTGCATCAGATCTCCACAACTGCTGGTAGACCTCACAACACAGGATACTGGCTTAGCAGTAACATGATCACTACCTTCCCCCACAAAATTCAAAATGAGCACTCGGCCAGCCCAACACTTGCACAATGCACATTTCTTACCCAGCACATTTTCCATTCAGACCTCCCAAGGAAGGAAGGAAGTGGTGAACATCTTGGGTCTTTATCAAACACAGCATGGAGGCAATTTCATCCATTTAAGCCTCTTGGCAAAGACTGAAAAACAGTATCTAGCATAACTAAGTAAAGAATGTCTAAATATCAATTACTCACATCACAGGAAAGAGTGTCACTGCACTTCTGAATCATACCAATCAGTTTTAACACAAAATGTTTTTTAAAAGAGCTTCCCAAACTCAAGTGTTAGATCATAACTATCTTGTGAAATCTAGTAGGCAATCAAAACCACTCAGAATAACACCATTTAGAACTCCTTTCCCTTTATGTAATGCTTTATATCATCTATTAGTCCAGACAACTCTCTATGGCGTACATGTTTCATGCAGACTCTGCAAATGCCTTATTTAAATATTCTTATCAGTAGGTAATGTCACATGATTAGAGAAATGCAGTATTTCCAAAAACATACTCAGGCAACTTTAAGTCCTGCAAGTTTGATTTAAGATGTATGTCCTTGCAAAGGACACAGAATACTAATATTTAAAGTCACCTTTTGGGGTTATAATCTATACAATATTTTACATCTACATAATATTTCTTTTTATTTTAAAATATTTTGTTGATATGAAAATAAACTAATTATTGTAGTTATTCCTTTTTGAGAATAGATGCCTAGTTGCATCAAAAGAAAGGTTAGATAAATAATTTTATGCAAATAAGAAATTTTCATGTCAATATAAGGAATGAAAATGTTTAAGAAATAAAAACGTAATTTGAGAGTTAATGAATAATTGTGGTAAAGTAATCACAAAAACAAAGTCATAAATCAATATATGTGACAAAATAGTAACAAAGTAAAAACTACTAGGATGCAATTTTATAACCTCTTTTCCACAGTGTGTATGTGTAATAAATTTACCATTGTATGAACAGCGGTGTTTTCACTTGATAAATCTGCAAATCTCTGTGATTTATATAATATAACAAATAATACAAATCTAAAGAAAAACAGTCAATCATACATTGTGTCAATTCTAACTAGCCAGATGTGTACTCAATGATTTTTGAGCTATAATTAGCTCTTATTGATATAGGCATTCCAGTTTATTTTGACAGGTTGCAAGAAAACAAAGTCCTTACAACAAAAATGTAATGTTGGGATGTTTATATTAAATCATATTTTAGTTTTTTACTACTTAATGAAAACATTTTAAGAAAATAAACAAAGAATCACCCTGCATGTACTTGAAAAACCAAAGAAGCATATGTTAGCTACAATCCCAGATGTTGTATTTGCAGATGTGGATGTACATATGAATTGATACAATATTTTATTTTATATTATTATTTCTACAAGCTCAGGAAAAGCATACAAGACTAACAGTTATATCAACTATTCCACTAAATATGTTAAATTAAAAAAAGATTTGATTATTTAAGTAATATCTAGTGAGCTCCAGAATATAGGACATTGCAGCTTTTACATTTTATTGATGACATTAATAAGTACTCCAATTACACAACATTTAAGGTCATGTTTTTTTTTTTGTTTTTTTTTGGGGGGGGGGATTCCAGTGTAAATAAAAGGAGGCCATAAAGAACATACGGCTATATTACAAGTTTTGCGGTATGATTGAAAAAGCAGCGTTAAGGCTCTTTTTCACTACCGCTGGTATTACGAGTCTTGCAGGTTTAGGGGCACCGCACACTTTTTTGGCCATAACACAACGTAACTACCGCAGCTTTCAAAAAGTCATTTTTCAATGGGACTTCCATAGCGCTGGTATAACGAGTCTGCATGTTAGGCCAAAAAGTGAGCGGTACAGCCTATACCATCAAGATCCATACCTTAAACTGAAAGTCAGTAGTTATGGGTTTTACGCTACAAAGCTGTAACATAAAACTCATAACTAAAGTTCTAAAAAGTACACTTACACCCGTAAACTACCTATTAACCCCTAAACCGAGGCCCTCCCGCATCGCAAACACTAAAATAAAATTATTAACCCCTAATCTGCTGCCCCCGACATCACCACCACTATAATAAACATATTAACCCCTAAATCGTCGTACTCCTGCATCGCAAACACTAGTTAAATATTATTAACCCCTAATCTTCCGCCTCTAACATCGCTGCCACCTACCTACATTTATTAACCCCAAATCTGCCGCCCCAATGTCGTTGCCACTATACTAAATTTATTAACCCCTAAACCTAACCCTAAGTCTAACCCTAACCCTAACACCCACTAACTTTAATGTAATTAAAATAAATCTAAATAAATCCTAATATTAATAACTAAATAATTCCTATTTAAAACTAAATACTTACCTGTAAAATAAACCCTAAGCTAGCTACAATATAACTAATAGTTACATTGTAGCTATCTTAGGTTTTATTTTTATTTCACAGGCAAGTTTTTTTTTTTTTTAACTAGGTAGAATAGTTAGTAAATAGGTATTAACTATTTACTAACTACCTAGCTAAAATAAATACAGATTTACCTGTAACATAAAACATAACCTGTCTTACACAAAATAAAAAAAGAAATTATCAAATATTTAAACTAATTACACCTAATCTAATATCCCTATCAAAATAAAAAAGCCCCCCCAAATTGAAAAACCCCTTAGCCTAAACTAAACTACCAATAGCCCTTAAAAGGGCCTTGCTCCAAAGAAATCAGCTCTTTTACCTGTAAAAAAAAATACAGACAACCCCCAACAGCAAAACTCACCACCCACACAACCAACCCCCCAAATAAAATCCTAACTAAAAAACCTAAGCTCCGTATTTCCCTGAAAAGGGCATTTGGATGGACCTTGCCCTTAAAAGGGCATTTAGCTCTTTTTCCGCCCAAACCCTAATAGAATTCTATCAACCAATCGGAATTAAAGGTGAAAAAATCCAATTGGCTGATGCAATCAGCCAATAGGATTGAGCTTACATTCTATTGGCTGATTGGAACAGCCAATAGAATGTGAGCTCAATCCTATTGGCTGATTGGATTAGCCAATAGGATTATTTCACGTTTAATTCCGATTGGCTGATTTGAATTCTATCAGCCATTCGAAATTCAAGGGACACCATCTTGGATGACGTCATTTAAAGGAGAATTAATTGTTCAAGAAGACGTTGATTGAAGAGGATGCTCCGCGCCGGATGTCTTGAAGATGGAGCTGCTCCGCGCCAGATGGATGAAGATAGAAGATGCTGTCTGGATGAAGACTTCTGCCCGGTTGGATGAAGACTTCGGCCTGGTTAGATGAAGACATCTGCACGGTTGGATGAAGACTTCTGCCCGGTTGGATAAAGGCTTCTGCCGCTTCGTTGAGGACTTCTGCTGGCTTTGTTGAGGACGGATGCCGGGTCTTCAAAAACTGTAAGTGGATCTTCGGGGGTTAGTGTTAGTTTTTTTTAAGGGTTTATTGGGTGGGTATTATTTTTAGATTAGGGTTTGGGTGGAAAAAGAGCTAAATGCCCTTTCAAGGGCAATGCCCATCCAAATGCCCTTTTCAGGTTTTTTAGTTAGGATTTTATTTGGGGGGTTGGTTGTGTGGGTGGTGGGTTTTACTGTTGGGGGGTTGTTTGTATTTCTTTTTACAGGTAAAAGAGCTGATTTCTTTGGGGCAATGTCCCGCAAAAGGCCCTTTTAAGGGTATTGGTAGTTTAGTTTAGGCCAGGTTTTTTTTTATTTTGGGGGGCATTTTTATTTTGATAGGGCTATTAGATTAGGTGTAATTAGTTTAAATATCTGATAATTTCTTTTTTATTTTGTGTAATTTAGTGTTTGTTTGTTTTTGTAATTTAGTTAATTGTATTTAATTTATGTAATTTATTTAATTGTAGTCTAAGATTAGGTGTTAGTGTAACTCAGGTTAGGTTTTTTTTTTTTACAGGTCCATTTGTATTTATTTTAACTAGGTAGCTAGTAAATAGTTAATAACTATTTACTAACTATTCTACCTAGTTAAAATAAATACAAACTTAGCTGTGAAATAAAAATAAAACCCAAGCTAGCTACAATGTAACTATAAGTTATACTGTAGCTAGCTTAGGGTTTATTTTATAGGTATTTAGTTTTAAATAGTAATTATTTAGTTATTAATAGTAGGTTTTATTTAGATTTATTTTAATTACATTAAAGTTAGGGGTGTTAGAGTTAGACTTAGGGTTAGATTTAGGGGTTAATAACTTTAGTATAGGGGCGGCGACGTTGGGCATGGCAGATTAGGGGTTAATAAGTGTAGGTAGGTTGCGGCAACATTGGGGGCGGGAGATTAGGGGTCAATAACATTATGTAGGTGTCGGCGATGTTGGGGGCAGCAGATTAGGGGTTAATAAGTATTATGTAGGTGCCTGCGATGTCGGGGATGGCAGATTAGGGGTTAATAAGTGTAATGTAGGTGTTCGCAATGATTGAAAACATGAAGGGACATTAAATCACCCTTGCCTCAGAAATAACGAAAGTTAGGAGGAGAAAGGCATGAAAGCAGAGCACCATATTGGAGAGGAAAAGAAGGTTCAAGTTCGGTGTGGACAACTGAACTGATAGAAAGAGAGCAAACAACCAACAAAGTAAATCGAGGTGTCTGGGGACTATGTTCAGAAAGACAGCTACATATCTGGATGAACTGCAGACATTACACTACGCAGTTGATAAACGAACCGCACTACATGCACCACACGCAGAAAGCTCACTTCTAAAAGACCCACCACAGCAGATACTTTGATATCACAGGCTCCAAGACAGAACGGCAGGCAGACAAGCTGGAATATAAACCCCTGTCTTACCAAGATTACATTTATTTGAGACCTTAACAACAAAAGTACAGCTAAAGACACCTAATAGACAAGGCTAAAAGAATTTTGTGAGTTCTGAGAGCAAACAACCACTCGATAGCCCACATCCCAAAGTTCAAATCTGCTCTGAAGTTTCCTTGCTTTTTACTGTTAGCTGGAGGGCGAGCAAAACATAAGGGAGATAGCAGCTAGAACCAACGTCACATAGCTGTGAAATTTTAATTGATACAAGAAGGAACATAAGTAAAGACTTTTTCCTACTAGGCAATTGTTATCTGATAGAGGAGAAACTGACCCAAAGATACATATATAACTTAAATGGCTGAGTTGAGGCCTCACTCAAAAGGACAAAAACAGCAGCAGAAACTTGTTTACTCTGGGCCTACAGAAGGAAAAGTCTATGAGATAAAAGAGGTTTAATGTGCCAAATCTCCAGACAAACCTAATGTACCTGGGCACTTCTTTATGATCAGGAACAATTAAATTAGTGTCACAATCTGGGACAGGATAGCCCCCTCTCCCCTGGTACTGCCACTTTTCAACAAACACAATAAAGTGAGCCTGATTGCGACAGAACGCTACACCTGGAGGTTATATAATTATAACTACAAGTGTATGCAGAAGTACTACACCAGTTTTATTAAAACCACTGGCAACATGATGAATAGACAGAAGCATCAGGAGAAAAAGGAAAGAACACTTGGTGAAAGTGCACGCTGCAGAGACCATTACATCAGATTCAATGGACTTCCCACTTCAAGAGACGCACCAAATTGTGTCCCAGATATCAGCTCTGTTTTTACCCAGAATAGAGCAACTGCAGACAGGGATGAACACATTGTCATCTGAGTTAAAGAGTTTTTCATCTATACTCCAACAGGTCGAACAGAGAATGGAAGACAGCAAAGACAGACAAAGAGAAACCTCAACAAAAGTGTATGCGCTCTAAACTCAAAATTTTCTAATGGACAAGATCGATGATCTTGAAGACGCAATAATCTGCAAATTGTGGGTGTTCCAGAGTCTGTCACTAGCTCAGAGTTGCTGACTTTTGCAGAGCGAACATTACCATCACTTCTGAAGGTGAAACTGGAGTAAATCCCATGTGTTGCTGATAGGGCACACAGGGTTGGAAACATCAGTCAATAATCTAAAAATACGAGGGGACCACGTCAAGTCATGATACGCTACCTCAACTTCAGTGATAAAATCCTGCTTCTGAGATCATATTGCCAAAACTCACCTCTGTTATATGAAGGACAGAAAATACTCATATTCTTGGATTACTCAGCGGAGATTTCCAGAAGACATAGAGAGTTCTCACCGTACTGTAAATCCTTACTAGATGCTGTTCGTTCGGTATCACTATTACTCAAGCTTCAAACCCAACAAGGCCTACATTTTTTTGATGACCCCAAACATCTACAAAAATTCCTTAGACAAGAAGCAGCACAAGCACAGAAAGATACTTGAGAGAGTCTACAATTTATTCTATATCACCAAGAATGTTTATATAAATGTTACTTGAAATTTCAGCCCTGGTTTATCGAGATGGACTGTCCTGGGACAGACTGGGAGCGACTTATGTTGCTAATTTATATATCATAATGTCAAAGTTGTTCAAGTTCAGTATATTTAATTAGAAGGAAATTGGCAGTGGCACATATTTGTGCTAAGATAACTAGCAATAGCCACTATAATGTAAATCCTTGTTAGAGACTGGCCATTCAGTTTTACTACCATTTCCGGTGAGACCTTTTATTTTTATTTTTGTCAATGATCCTAAACTTCTAAAAATGTCCTTAGACAGGATCCATAGCATGTTACTAGGATGTTTATATAAATGATGCTGGAAACTTTTGTCGTAGGTTTATGGAGGTTAGCTGATCTAGGATAGACCTATACAGTTAAGTTAAATATTTTACAGTCAAAGTTTTATAAGTTCAAAATCTCTGAACAGATGGAGAGTTGGCACATAGTCACACTAGGATAGTTAGCACTAGTTATATAATGACTAAGCTAATGAAAAATTACTTACAGTTTGATAAATATGATTTGTAAATTGTTTTACTATGTGTATTTTTAACAGTTGTTTTCTCGTTTAGACATCAAAGCATTGTCTTTTCTCCCTGGGGTTCCATGACCAGAAGGAGTCTACCAGACTGGATTAAAAAGGTACATCCTTGCCAAAAGGAGAATAGTATACAAATACTACAAATACAACAAATACTTCAAAGAAGGTATCTAATACTACAACATACACCCACCACACAAAAATATGACCTACACATTGTAAGCTGGAATGTAGAAGGCATAACGTCACCTCAAAAGCGCAGAACAGTCTTGCGCTATTTACATATTTAAAAAACAGATATTGCAATCGCACATCTCTCCAAATTTGAATACCAGAAACTAAAACAAAATTGGGTAGGAGAGGCCATATTTACATTATTTGAACAGAAAAGGGCCAGGGGGTGGCAGTTTTAATTAGGGAATATCTGACATATTCTATTGTAAAATCACTTATTTATCTGCTAGGTAGATTTATCATGTTACAATTAGAGGTACAAGAATTACCCTTCACGCTGATGGGAGTTTATGGCCCACAAACTCAAAAGCAAGTGTTTTGGCAGAGTAAACAATCCAAGATACTGCAGTTTACTTCTCAACCCCTTATTGTTGGTGGAGACTATGATATTGCACCACAGTCATGGGCGGATAGATTTCACAACCCTGAGACAACGCATATCAGACCTCAGGTTATTAAAAATTCTAAGAAAGAATCACTAATAATTTGCACATTCATGAAATCCTTACAAGATATTTGGAGATCCACATATACAGAACATGGAGACTACACATGTATGTCACTTGCAAAAGACACCTTATCACAAATAGATTATTTCCTTACAACAACTAGTCTTACCCCCAGAAGTTTAGAGACTACAATAGACCCAATTACTATTTCGGATCATGCCCCAATATCCCTGAAACTCCAGGTGGGTCGAGTACAGAAGAGAGACAATAAATGGATATTTCCAACTTATTTATATAAAGATCCTAATTTCTATAGGCATATATTAGTGGAGTGGCAGGCATATAAATCTCTTAATGAGACACATGTAAATCAGCCCCTACTGTTCTGGGAAACAGCAAATGCTGTCTTAAGTGGAGTCATAACCTTGTACGCCACGGGTCTAAAAAAAAAAATGTAAAGCAAAAATGGATATTCTCCTAAAACGAATTTTAATCTGTCAGGAACAGATATCTTAGAAATCCCACACTACAAAATAGACTCAAATACAAAGACATTAAAACAACCAGAGACAATTACATACAACAGCAAACCAAACACTCACAATCCAAGACACTAGCCAAGTTTTACCAATTTGGAAAACTACTAGCTAACATCACTAAACACAAAGAGCCAGCACTATTACTTATAGATGCGGGAAAAGCCTTTGATAAGTTTCTATGGAACCATTTATTTACCACATTGGAAAGGGTAGGAATCAAATGCTCATTTACTCAAGCACTTATTAACATATAAAATACCATGGGATTCTTAACGGGACATGTACTCCACCCTTTTTGCTTCGGAGAGGTACACGCCAAGGTTGCCCCCTTTCAACTCTATTATTTGACATAGCCATAGAGCCATTGGCGTGTAAAATTAGACAGCAGCTAGAAGGTTTGAGAATAGGAGAAGCTACCTTACATGTCTTCCTGTTCACAGATGATATGGTGCTGTATGTCCCAGACCCCCAAAAAATATTCCAAAGGTAATGGACCTGATTATTAAATTTAGCCAGATATTGGGTTATAAGATTAATACAGAGAAAATTGAATTAGTTTGGCTCTTTTCCCAAGGTGAGAAAACTATTCCAGGTTTTGATTTTTAAATAGTGGAGGACAGTTTCAAATATCTAGGTATAACCCTACAAACAGACCCTCATAAGTGGTACACCATAAACTACACATCCTTATTCAAAAAGCTGCATAATTTAATTAAAGGATGGTCTCAGTTGCCATTCTATCGGGGAGAATAGGCCTTATAAAAAAAGATATATTTTCCCAAGTTCTTATATTTATTCCCAGACGGTGCCAGGATTACTTAAAAAATCAGGTCTTAAGTTGATCACATAAATGGTTCTGAGCTTTGTATGGAACAAAAAAAAACACTCAAAGCTCACGGCATTAAGAGAGATGGGAGGTTTGACATTACCAAACTTTGAATTATATAATCGGGCAGCTCAAAGTAAGTTTGTCACAGATTGGTTAACTAACCAAATGAAATTCACAGACCCAAAATTAAAGCAGAGTTTATTAAAACACTGGGTGCTAGAAATGCACCTTTGAACTACCAAAAACACACCACTATGCCTACCTGCAAGTGAGACATTATCTATATGCCCTAACAAAAGAAGAACCCCTTTCTGATAACACTCAGATCCTTCAAATCATAGACTGGGTAAAGAAAGGTAGCACATCAATCTCACCTGTATACAAAACACTTTTAAAACCAATTAACACAAATGCTTAGATAAGATTATAGATATCTGGGTACACTTATTAGGAGAAGATGTGCCAGAAAAAGTTTTCACAAAAGTATACAAAAAGTAAAAATAACTACTCTAGCGTCAGAAATGAGAGAATCACAAGAAATTTATGTTTAACCTAAAAAATACCAACACTGGAGAGTAGACAGGGAAAACCATTGTCCTAAATGTAATGCAGTTGAGGCAGACATACTACACATGATATGGAATTGCCCACACTTAGTTAGATTTTGAAAAATATTGGAGTATTGGATAAACACAAAGGTAGTGACTATCAGCACAAAATTTACTCTTCAAAACATTTTACTCTCAAATATAAAAAAAATACCAAAACACACAAAGCTTTGCATCTACAATATAATATTAATAGCCAGAAATTTGATATTTCTGAACTGGTTGAAAAGGAACCCATCTGCTGTTCAACAGCTAAAGCAAGCAATGCTCAAGCAATTATTTGTTGAGCAATCTGATGGCATGGGAGACATATTGAAGAGGGTAAAAACATTAATGACGAAATGGGAACCATTTAGTCACACTCTGCCCAGAAATACCCACAGTATAATCATTGCACCCTTTAAAAACACGGAATACATGCTTAATGCACAATTGGGGGGAGAATGGGAGTTAGAGTAGTTAATGGATATAAGAACCCCAGGGAGACATAAAAGGAAAACAGAATGGAGAAAACAATTTAATTTTTATGTTAATGTTTAGGTTTGATTTTCACCTAGAATATGTATTGATCTAGTTAGGTGCTAAGTAAGTTGAAAAGAAAAGAAAAATGTCTACTACAGAATTGATTAACCTTTTTCTAAGACACTCCTCATCGTAATGATTAAATCAAGATTATGGGACTAACAGCCTCAAAAAACACGGAAGAGGAAGGAGAGAAGATTACAGAATAGTATATATCTATTGTTATGATAGAACAAGCTTGTTATTTACTGTTCTGGATGGAATTGTATTTTCTGTGGTGACAAACAAAAATAAAGATGTTTAAAAAAAAACAAAACAAAAAACAGAGCTAATCCTTTTTGAATGCCATCTTTTTTATTAGTAGCCCCTACTTCATTAGTTCCAAACCATCTTTGCTCTAACAGTAAATATGATATTTTAAAAAAAGTTGGTGCATAAAATATTTATATATATTTTTTTTTTTCAAGAAGAAAAAAAAAATGGTGTACATTACATCAAGACCAAAAAACAACATGAAACAAAACCAGTGAATTACCATATGTGGGTAAAATGCTCAAATAAACAGTCATCTCACTTTCTGAACTATATGGATGTTCAAGCTGTGGGTATGAAAAATTGATTCATAACCCTGCATCCTAGTCTATTTTTGAAAGAAAACATAAGGATGTAAATAAACATTCTTATCCATATAACAGTTTAGACCATTTAACTAACTTTCGAGACCTTATTAAGATATAACGAAACATAAAACAAAGCAATATCCCATCTCTTTTTCAGGGGCACGGCCCTTAAGAGCAGGAAGAAAAAAAAAAAAAATTATAATATCCGCCCCCTCCCCCCCCACTCCTAATAGATTATCTCCCTATAAACCCAGAATCTCACGTCTTTGTTACTATTGATGTACCCAACCCCTTTTTTGGGGGAGAACTTTTTTTAGTAGGAGTAACATAAATTCAGGAGAGTTTTGTAAAGGTGATATAAGTTGTTTTTGGGCAGTTAAAGGCCTTTCCCTAATTAAATTTAACCATTTAGAAAAAAAATCTTTAAGCCTCTTCTCCGAATATGGTTTAATATTAAGTAGTTCAATTGTCATTTATAAACTCTTTCAGACTGGGCTCTTCCACAGATTTCCAGTTTTTAAAAATTACATTGCGAGCAACCACAATAGCCAAGTTAATAAGAATTTATCTGGTTTATAATCACCTTCATCATATAACAAAAAAACATTAACTGCGGTGAGAGATATTCTGGTCCTTAAAAATTTATTGAGCCAGTAGTTGATTTTACCCCAGTATTGTGAAATCTTGGGGCAAGACCACAGACAGTGTATGATATCAGCTTTCTCAGCTCTACATTTATAACATTTACAGGGCGATGTCCTATCTGTCCATTTATTCATTTTATCAGGAGTTAAATAATAATTATTTAACAATTTACATTGTGACTCTCTCCAGCTACATACTGTTGTAGCGGATTCCAGGTTCATAAAACATTTTTTAACCTCTTGTATCTGCGTTTGTGGGAAAAACTTGTGCATATAAAGTGTAATATTTTCCACCTGGGCTGTCCCAGATTTGATACTTAACATACTATACCAAATTGAGATGGATCTCTTCCCAGCTTTATACAGTTTTAGTTCAATTTCTATCTCTTTCCAGTCCCACTCTGACCCGAATAGTTGACCTAAACGATGAAAATAACTCCTACTCTGTAGGTAGGCATAGAAATTTTTATGCTGCAGTTGAAACTTATTTGCCATATCTAGAAAGGATTGTATATGTGGTGTACCTTCTTGCTTTAACTGAAACCATTTTGTTAACCCTTTCTCTTTCCAAATTTTGTAAACCGGATCTTGTATGCCTGGCGTAAAGTCAGGCATACCTATTATAGGGCAAAATTTTGAAATATGATATTGGCAATTTAAGAGGCTACAGAATTTTTTGTCCACATGTAGCACTGCCTTGAGGTCAAATGGGGAGATTATCTTGGATTCAAGATTGTAATATGTTACATATTCCTCTTCAACCAGCCAGTCTACTGTGAATTTAACCAATGCTACTAAATTGTACATTTTAAGACAAGGGAGGGCCAAGCCTCCATCTTTTCTACGCTGAACCAACTTATGTCTTGCCAGCCTTGGTTTACCATTATTCCATAAGAATTTTGTTATTATTTTGTTATACTTATATAGGTCTGCCTTTACTACAAATAAGGGTAGATTTTGAAGTAAAAACAAAAATTTAGGAAAGATTATTGTTTTAACTACCATTATTTTTGCCGATAATGATAATTTATACATGCTCCATTTTTCTAAAACTTGGGGTAATTTCTCAATTATATCTTCATAATTGATCTTATACCAGTCATTCGGGTTTTTACATATATTTATGTCGAGATACCTTAGCTGTTGTACCTCAGGGAAGCCATGTTTAATATAACTCTTGTTATTTTTTTTTAATCCAAAGTATCTCTGATTTTTTCATATTCACTCTGTACCCAGAAAATTTACTATAGGCACCTATTATATTTAAACATTTTGGTATGCTTTCTGTGGTATTATATAAGAACACTATTAAATCATCTGCGTATAGTGAAATTTTTATGTTATGTTTACAGATTCGAATACCTGATAATTCCTGTCTTAAAAAAATTGCCAGTGGTTCAAGAGAAATATTAAATAAAAGTGACGATAGTGGGTAGCCTTGTCTCGTCCCTTTATTGAGTGTTATGTATTGGGATAATTCTGAATTCACTAGAAGTTGTGATCTGGGGTTATTGTAGATAGCTTTGGTTAATTTGAGAAAATTACCTTGTAGGCCAAATTTATCAAGTGTGGTAAATAGATGATCCCATGTAATAGCGTCAAAAGCTTTCTCTGCATCTAATGCTAAAAGAGCCAAGTCTCCTTTAAATTGATTCTTACTTCCCCGAAATTTATTATAGTAATAATCTAGGGTTACCAGTATACGTCTAATGTTTCTAACCACATTCCTGCCTGGCATGAAACCTGTCTGGTCAGGATGAATGACCTCTCCAAGAACTTTTTTTAACCTTTCTGCCATTATTGCCATCAATATTTTGTAATCTACATTTAGTAGAGATATCGGTCTATATGACCCTAGTTCTTCCCGGTTTTTACCTTTCTTATGGACCAACGTAACAATTGAATCGGCAAAATATTTTGACTGTTTATTATTATTGACATAATACTCAATATATAAGTTTCCCAGCGTGGCAACTACATCCTGTCTAATACATTTATAAAATTCAGCTGGGAGCCCATCCGGGCCTGGTGCTTTGCTATTTTTTAACTTTTTTATTGCCCTATTGATTTCCCCTTCATATAATCTTTGATTAATGGTATTAAGTTCCTCTATTGCAATTCTAGGGACTTTAATATTTTGCCAAAATTTTTTTTTTAGACTTCATCAATTACTTCAGCTGAGTTTTTGATAATACCTAAAAAAAGCTTGTCTAACTTCTGAGGCATGTGAATACAGTTTGTCTCCTTCCCTAATGCACGGGATTAAATTCTTATTTCTTTTAGTTGTAAAGAGTTTTGCCAGATACCCCGCAGAAATACCCTGAGGACCTTGAAACACTGCCCTGTTTTTTATATCTTCCATAGCCCATTTCTGTTTTAGAAGGATTTCTCTTTCCTTCCTTGCCTTAGAATGTCTATCCCATGTAATTCTACAAGGAGACGAAAGGTAAGAGTTATATGCATTTTTAAGTTGATTTGCTAGCTTTTCCTGTTTCCCATAAAATCTCAGGTTTATTTGTATAGGTGAGATTATTCTTTAAAAAGGTTCTCCAGGTATTTGTTAACCAATTACAAAACTTACTGTTATTACTCATATATTTTGGAAAACAAACATTTTTACAAGGCCCTACTTTTCTGGATTTTATCCTTAGAGCTATAATCGGGTGGTCTGAAAGAAGAATCTCATTAATTGTAGCGTCCATATAACGTTTTAGTAACACTCTGTAAATTAAAAATAGATCTATTCGAGAAGAGTTTTTAAATGTTCTGGACTCGCAGGTAAAGCTGCGCTCATCTGGGTGTTGTAATCTCCAGATATCTTCAACGTCCAGCATCTTCAAAAACTTTCCAAACATTTTGGATTCTTGACTATATATATTCAAGTTATCTTGTCTAAATCTATCCACAACCAAATTTAGAGTCATGTTAAAGTCACCCATGATTATTAAATTTTGCCCTCGGAAAGGAAACAGTTTTTTCTGGATCTTGCCCCAAAAGATTTTATCATATTTATTGGGTCCATATATATTACAGAAAGACCAGGTACACTTATCTATGCAAATCTGTATAATGATATAGCGACCTTCCGGGTCAAGTTCATTTTTAATTATCTCATATTCCAGGTCTTTATGGAACAAAATGCCCACTCCACAACTACGCTTATCACATGGGGTAGCAATAATTCTTTTACCCACTTAACTTTAAGTTTTTCAATTTCCTGTGCTTTCAAATGAAGTTCTTGTAAGAACATAATATCCTTTTTGTTTTTTAAGTAGTTTAATAATATTTTTCCTTTTAATTGGGAGGTGACCCCCCCCCACATTCCATGACACTAAGTTAAGCATACTGTGGTTTTAGATTAATGCTACCTACTTATTTTACTCTGTAAAATATTGTATTAGAGAGAGGGGGAGGGAGGGAAGGACAATAAATTAAAAATAAACTCAACAGTGGTTCCGTGGCATCTATCCCAACGGATCCCACAAAGACAATTAAAATCACTCTGTACACAAACCAGCATATGTATATCCCTATTGTAACATAAAGAGAAATGTTTATCTTCTCTTGTATCAAACATTAGAAACCTAGGAAGCATAACCTAGCTAACTCATATCTATAGATTTTTATGGTATCGCGAGGCTACCTGTGACTGCTTACTAGCGTCAGCTATACGTGCATTATGTGTTGGTAACACTAAGTTATTCTCTATAAAGAATGTTTTTGCTTCCTCCTTATTATTTATTTCTGTGGTGACAAACAAAAATAAAGATGTTTAAAAAAAACAAAACAACAGAGCTAATCCTTTTTGAATGCCATCTTTTTTATTAGTAGCCCCTACTTCATTAGTTCCAAACCATCTTTGCTCTAACAGTAAATATGGTATTTTAAAAAAAGTTGGTGCATAAAATATTTATATATTTTAATATATTTTAAAAATATGACCCCTGCCAGCTCTTTATATGGACTATATATTTTCTAGTTCTTCAATGTCGTTTCTAATAATTGGTGGCCGATTTATCAAGCTCCGTAAATTAAGTTATTTCACTTTTTTAATTTTTTTACAGAAATTATGGTTTATGACTATTCACCTTTCAAAGGATTTTTTCGTAGAAATAGGACTTTTGTTACAAAAATGTTCCTATATCCTGAAAATATAGAACATTATAATGAGATTTGTTTCAGTTAAAGCCAAATTATTTTTGAAAAATATCACTAAGACAAAAGTTGAGATAAAACTGGATGCATGCAAAGCAAAAACAAAAAGTTCACATATTGAAGGATGATTTAGCAAAAGAAGACGTGTGTATCAAATGTAAATATACATTAGGCACTTTTATTGTTAAATTAGATCTGCTTAAAGACCAGTTCTGCTTATTCCACTTACTTTATCAGTGCACCATTAGAGCAATTTATTTATAATGATTAGTTGTCTCCAAGATAAACGTGTTTTTAATGCTTTTCTTAAGCTACACAATGTTTTTCAGTGTAAATTAGGACAGTGGTTTCACACTGGGATTGCTTATAGCTGAAACAAGCTGCTTTGGCTAAAATCACATTTGTGATTTTTTAAAACTCAAGGGTGTCTTTTACTAGCTTGAATTTTATTATAACCCTCAGGCTTTCCGGTTTGTGTTTAGTACAGTTCATGATTTCTTTATTGAAGTTGTGCTTTAGATGCCTGTGCATACTATACACTCCAGTACTTTCTCCTTCACCACTAAAGCCCTCCAGAGGCAATGAGAAGATATATAGGCATGTGGGCAAACAATAAGAAGATTTTTTATTTGTATTCATATTTTGTGTAAGGGAGGAATGCTTCTCTTTTATTATTTGTTTTGATATATAACATAATATAGTTGTGTATTAGTGAAAAATAATCTTATGTAGATTAAGCTTTAGGTTGCAGATATTTTTATGTGTTTTCTTATTCTACATCAGTGGCCCAAACAGGTATACATGATAAAGGCTACAGTTAAATATCTATCAAAATAGCAGACTCTCCCATATATTTTCACCTGCTCCTATAAAATGCTTCTGAAATAGAAGTAATTATAGTGTCTTTAACTTCTTCACACTAGTTTAGATGCAGTTAAAATCAAGTTGTTCAGTGAGCTGACACTTTGTTAGCCTGTTGTTTTATTTGAAAATCTACTAGAAACTTCAACATTTCTTCTGCAAACCTGCCAGTTACCACAGATACAAAATTTAAATTAGAGGTTTGCATGGCTGAATCTTTCTTACTGAATAGCGTTAAATATTACTGAATAGCGTTAAATATTTTCCTTTAGCACACTGAAGAGCCATGCTAATCATGACTCTTTGTCACAGAACCCAGGCCTTGCTAATAGGTAGCTTAGCACATGCTAAACCTCCTAATAGGGTGGCCCTGGGCTCTGCGAAGAAGAATCAGGATTAGGGTGGCTCCACAGCACCCTATAGGTAAGCCTTCAATCGTCGGGTAGTCGTCGGCCCACGTCGGATGTCTTGAAGATGGACCCGCTCCACACCAGATGGATGAAGATAGAAGATGCCATCTGGATGAAGACTTCTGCCGTCTGCAGGACCACTTCTGCCCGGCTTGGATGAAGACTTCTGCCTCTCTGGAGGACCACTTCTGCCCGGCTTGGATGAAGACGTCTCCCGGTAAGTCAATCTTCAGGGGGTTAGTGTTAGGTTTTTTTTAAGGGTGTATTGGGTGGGTTTTATTTTTAGGTTAGGGCTTTGGGCCTGCAAAAGATCTAACTGCCATTTTAAAGGCAATGTCCATCCAAATGCCCTTTTCAGGGCAATGGGGAGCTTTAGTTAGAATTTTTTTGGGGGGGTTGGTTGTGTGGGTGGTGGGTTTTACTGTTGGGATGGTTGTTTGTATTTTTTTTTTTACAGGTAAAAGAGCTGATTACTTTGGGGCAATGCCCTGCAAAAGGCCCTTTTAAGGGCTATTGGTAGTTTAGTTTAGGCTAGGTTTTTTTTTATTTTGGGGGGGGGGGCTTTTTATTTTAATAGAGCTCTTAGATTAGTTAATTAGAGTAATTAGTTTAAATTTCTGTAATTTGTTTATTATTTTCTGTAATTTAGTGGGGGGTTTTGTACTTTAGATAATTGTATATAATTTAGTTAATGGTATGTAATTTATTTAATTGTATTTAATTGTAGTGTAGTGTTAGGTGTTATTGTAACTTTCTTCTGTTATGTGTGATCAGTCCACGGGTCATCATTACTTCTGGGATATAACTCCTCCCCAACAGGAAATGCAAGAGGATTCACCCAGCAGAGCTGCATATAGCTCCTCCCCTCTACGTCAGTCCCAGTCATTCTCTTGCACCCAACGACTAGATAGGATGTGTGAGAGGACTATGGTGATTATACTTAGTTTTTATGACTTCAATCAAAAGTTTGTTATTTTACAATAGCACCGGAGCGTGTTATTACTTCTCTGGCAGAGTTTGAGGAAGAATCTACCAGAGTTTTTTACTATGATTTTAACCGGAGTAGTTAAGATCATATTGCTGTTCTCGGCCATCTGAGGGAGGTAAAAGCTTCAGATCAGGGGGACAGCGGGCAGATGAATCTGCATTGAGGTATGTAGCAGTTTTTATTTTCTGAATGGAATTGATGAGAAAATCCTGCCATACCGTTATAATGACATGTATGTATACACTTCAGTATTCTGGGGATGGTATTTCACCGGAACTACTCTGTTAAAAGTCACTAATCCTTTTAATAAGTATTTATCATGTTAAACGTTTTTGCTGGAATGTAGAATCGTTTACATCTCTGAGGTACTGAGTGAATAAATATTTGGGCATTATTTTCCACTTGGCAGTTGTTTGGTTTTAATTATGACAGTTTCGTTTCTCTTCACTGCTGTGTGTGAGGGGGAGGGGCCGTTTTTGGCGCTCTTTGCTACGCATCAAAAAATTCCAGTCAGTTACTCTTATATTTCCTGCATGATCCGGTTCATCTCTGACAGATCTCAGGGGTCTTCAAACTTCTTTAGAGGGAGGTAGATTCTCTCAGCAGAGCTGTGAGAATTTTATATTGACTGTGAATAAAAACGTTGCTCTGTAATTTTTATGTCAAATTTAATTATTGTTATTTTTCTAATGGGAACAAACCTTTGCTAAAAGTTGTGTTGTTTAAAGTTTGATGCTATAACTGTTTTTTCAGTTCATTATTTCAACTGTCATTTAATCGTTTAGTTCCTCTTTGAGGCACAGTACGTTTTTGCTAAAATAGATTATAACCAAGTTGCAAGTTTATTGCTAGTGTGTTAAACATGTCTGACTCAGAGGAAGATATCTGTGTCATTTGTTCCAATGCCAAGGTGGAGCCCAATAGAAATTTATGTACTAACTGTATTGATGCTACTTTAAATAAAAGTCAATCTGTACAATTTGAACAAATTTCACCAAACAGCGAGGGGAGAGTTATGCCGACTAACTCGCCTCACGCGGCAGTACCTGCATCTCCCGCCCGGGAGGTGCGTGATATTATGGCGCCTAGTACATCTGGGCGGCCATTACAGATAACATTACAAGATATGGCTACTGTTATGACTGAAGTTTTGTCTAAATTACCAGAACTAAGAGGCAAGCGTGATCACTCTGGGGTGAGAACAGAGTGCGCTGACAATACTAGGGCCATGTCTGATACTGCGTCACAGCTTGCAGAGCATGAGGACGGAGAGCTTCATTCTGTAGGTGACGCTTCTGATCCAAACAGATTGGATTCAGATATTTCAAATTTTAAATTTAAATTGGAGAACCTCCGTGTATTACTAGGGGAGGTCTTAGCAGCTCTCAATGATTGTAACACCGTTGCAATACCAGAGAAACTGTGTAGGTTGGATAAATACTTTGCGGTACCGGCGAGTACTGACGTTTTTCCTATACCTAAGAGACTAACTGAAATTGTTACTAAGGAGTGGGATAGACCCGGTGTGCCGTTCTCACCCCCTCCAATATTTAGAAAGATGTTTCCAATAGACACCACCACTCGGGACTTATGGCAAACGGTCCCTAAGGTGGAGGGAGCAGTTTCTACTTTAGCTAAGCGTACCACTATCCCGGTGGAGGATAGCTGTGCTTTTTCAGATCCAATGGATAAAAAATTAGAGGGTTACCTTAAGAAAATGTTTGTTCAACAAGGTTTTATATTGCAACCCCTTGCATGTATCGCGCCGATTACGGCTGCGGCAGCATTTTGGATTGAGTCTCTGGAAGAGAACCTTAGTTCATCTACGCTAGACGACATTACGGACAGGCTTAGAGTCCTTAAACTAGCTAATTCATTCATTTCGGAGGCCGTAGTACATTTAACCAAACTTACGGCTAAGAACTCAGGATTCGCCATACAGGCACGTAGGGCGCTGTGGCTAAAATCCTGGTCAGCTGATGTTACTTCTAAGTCCAAATTACTTAATATACCTTTCAAGGGGCAGTCTTTATTTGGGCCCGGTTTGAAAGAAATTATCGCTGACATTACAGGAGGTAAGGGCCACGCCCTACCTCAAGACAAAGCCAAAGCTAAGGCTAGACAGTCTAATTTTCGTCCCTTTCGGAATTTCAAAACAGGAGCAGCATCAACCTCCACTGCACCAAAACAGGAGGGAGCTGTTGCTCGTTACAGGCAAGGCTGGAAGCCTAACCAGTCCTGGAACAAGAGCAAGCAGGCCAGGAAACCTGCTGCTGCCCCAAAGACAGCATGAACCGAGAGCCCCCGATCCGGGACCGGATCTAGTGGGGGGCAGACTTTCTCTCTTCGCCCAGGCCTGGGCAAGAGATGTTCAGGATCCCTGGGCGCTAGAGATCATATCTCAGGGATACCTTCTAGACTTCAAATTATCTCCCCCAAGAGGGAGATTTCATCTGTCAAGGTTGTCAACAAACCAGATAAAGAAAGAAGCGTTTCTACGCTGTGTACAAGATCTGTTATTAATGGGAGTGATCCATCCGGTTCCGCGGTCGGAACAAGGACAAGGGTTCTACTCAAACCTGTTTGTGGTTCCCAAAAAAGAGGGAACTTTCAGGCCAATCTTAGATTTAAAGATTCTAAACAAATTCCTAAGAGTTCCATCGTTCAAAATGGAAACTATTCGGACAATCTTACCCATGATCCAAAAGGGTCAGTACATGACCACAGTGGATTTAAAAGATGCTTACCTTCACATACCGATTCACAAAGATCATCACCGGTATCTAAGGTTTGCCTTCTTAGACAGGCACTACCAGTTTGTAGCTCTTCCATTCGGATTGGCTACGGCTCCAAGAATCTTCACAAAGGTTCTGGGTGCCCTTCTGGCGGTACTAAGACCGCGAGGGATTTCGGTAGCTCCGTACCTAGACGACATTCTAATACAAGCTTCAAGCTTTCAAACTGCCAAGTCTCATACAGAGTTAGTTCTGGCATTTCTAAGGTCGCATGGATGGAAAGTGAACGAAAAGAAGAGTTCTCTTTTTCCTCTCACAAGAGTTCCATTCTTGGGGACTCTTATAGATTCTGTAGAAATGAAGATTTACCTGACAGAAGACAGGTTAACAAAGCTTCAAAATGCATGCCGTGTCCTTCATTCCATTCAACACCCGTCAGTAGCTCAATGCATGGAGGTGATCGGCTTAATGGTAGCGGCAATGGACATAGTACCTTTTGCACGCCTACACCTCAGACCGCTGCAATTGTGCATGCTAAGTCAGTGGAATGGGGATTACTCAGATTTGTCCCCTACTCTGAATCTGAATCAAGAGACCAGAAATTCTCTTCTATGGTGGCTTTATCGGCCACACCTGTCCAGGGGGATGCCATTCAGCAGGCCAGACTGGACAATTGTAACAACAGACGCCAGCCTACTAGGTTGGGGTGCTGTCTGGAATTCTCTGAAGGCTCAGGGACTATGGAATCAGGAGGAGAGTCTCCTTCCAATAAACATCCTGGAATTGAGAGCAGTTCTCAATGCCCTTCTGGCCTGGCCCCAATTAACAACTCGGGGGTTCATCAGGTTTCAGTCGGACAACATCACGACTGTAGCTTACATCAACCATCAGGGAGGGACAAGAAGCTCCCTAGCAATGATGGAAGTATCAAAGATAATTCGCTGGGCAGAGTCTCACTCTTGCCACCTGTCAGCAATCCACATCCCGGGAGTGGAGAACTGGGAGGCGGATTTCTTGAGTCGCCAGACTTTTCATCCGGGGGAGTGGGAACTTCATCCGGAGGTCTTTGCCCAAATACTTCGACGTTGGGGCAAACCAGAGATAGATCTCATGGCGTCTCGCCAGAACGCCAAACTTCCTCTCTACGGGTCCAGATCCAGGGATCCGGGAGCGGTTCTGATAGATGCTTTGACAGCACCTTGGAACTTCGGGATGGCTTATGTGTTTCCACCCTTCCCGCTGCTTCCTCGATTGATTGCCAAAATCAAACAGGAGAGAGCATCAGTGATTCTAATAGCGCCTGCATGGCCACGCAGGACTTGGTATGCAGATCTAGTGGACATGTCATCCTGTCCGCCTTGGTCTCTACCTCTAAGACAGGACCTTCTGATTCAGGGTCCATTCAAACATCAAAATCTAACTTCTCTGAAGCTGACTGCTTGGAAATTGAACGCTTGATTTTATCAAAACGTGGTTTTTCTGAGTCGGTTATTGATACCCTGATACAGGCTAGGAAGCCTGTTACCAGAAGGATTTACCATAAAATATGGCGAAAATACCTATACTGGTGCGAATCCAAAGGTTACTCCTGGAGTAAGGTTAGGATCGCTAGGATATTGTCCTTTCTACAAGAAGGTTTAGAAAAGGGTCTATCAGCTAGTTCATTAAAGGGACAGATTTCAGCTCTGTCCATCTTGTTACACAGGCGTCTGTCAGAAAATCCAGACGTCCAGGCCTTTTGTCAGGCTTTAGCTAGGATCAAGCCTGTGTTTAAAGCTGTTGCTCCGCCATGGAGTTTAAACTTAGTTCTTAACGTTTTACAGGGTGTTCCGTTTGAACCCCTTCATTCCATTGATATAAAATTGTTATCTTGGAAAGTTCTGTTTTTAATGGCTATTTCCTCGGCTCGAAGAGTCTCTGAGTTATCAGCCTTACATTGCGATTCTCCTTATCTAATTTTTCACTCAGACAAGGTAGTTCTGCGTACTAAACCTGGGTTCTTACCTAAGGTAGTCACTAACAGGAATATCAATCAAGAGATTGTTGTTCCATCCTTGTGTCCAAATCCTTCTTCAAAGAAGGAACGTCTTCTACACAATCTGGATGTAGTTCGTGCCCTCAAGTTCTACTTGCAGGCAACTAAAGATTTTCGCCAAACTTCTTCCCTGTTTGTCGTTTATTCTGGACAGAGGAGAGGTCAAAAAGCTTCTGCTACCTCTCTCTCTTTTTGGCTTCGTAGCATAATACGTTTAGCCTATGAGACTGCTGGACAGCAGCCTCCTGAAAGAATTACAGCTCACTCCACTAGAGCTGTGGCTTCCACTTGGGCCTTTAAGAATGAGGCCTCTGTTGAACAGATTTGCAAGGCTGCAACTTGGTCTTCGCTTCATACTTTTTCCAAATTTTACAAATTTGACACTTTTGCTTCTTCGGAGGCTATTTTTGGGAGAAAGGTTCTTCAGGCAGTGGTTCCTTCTGTATAATGAGCCTGCCTATCCCTCCCGTCATCCGTGTACTTTTGCTTTGGTATTGGTATCCCAGAAGTAATGATGACCCGTGGACTGATCACACATAACAGAAGAAAACATAATTTATGCTTACCTGATAAATTCCTTTCTTCTGTTGTGTGATCAGTCCACGGCCCGCCCTGTTTTAAGGCAGGTAAATATCTTTTAAATTATACTCCAGTCACCACTTCACCCTTGGTTACTCCTTTCTCGTTGATTCTTGGTCGAATGACTGGGACTGACGTAGAGGGGAGGAGCTATATGCAGCTCTGCTGGGTGAATCCTCTTGCATTTCCTGTTGGGGAGGAGTTATATCCCAGAAGTAATGATGACCCGTGGACTGATCACACAACAGAAGAAAGGAATTTATCAGGTAAGCATAAATTATGTTTTTGTATTTATTTTAGCTAGGTAGTTATTAAATAATTAATAACTATTTAATAACTATTCTACCTAGTTAAATAAATACCAACTTGCCTGTAAAATAAATATAAATCCTAAGCTACATACAATGTAACTATTAGTTATATTGTAGCTATCTTAGGGTTTATTTTATAGATAAGTATTTAGTTTTAAATAGGAATTATTTAGGTAATAATAGTAATGTTATTTATATTTATTTAAATTAGATTTGTTAGAGGGTGTTAGGGTTAGACTTAGGTTTAGGGGTTAATAAATTTAATATAGTGGTGGCGACGTTGGGGATGGCAGATTAGGGGTTAATAACATAATTTCAGTGGCGGCAGTGTTGGGGGTGGCAGCTTAGGGGTTAATAAGTATAATGTAGGTGGCAGCGGTGTAGGGGGCGGCAGATTAGGGGTGTTTAGACTCGGGGTACATATTAGGGTGTTAGGTGTAAACGTAACTTCCCATAGGAATCAATGGGATATCGAGCAGCAGCGAACATAAGCTTTCGCTGCTTTCAGACTCCCATTGATTCCTATGGCACCCGCCGCCTCCAGGGCGGCGGATTGAAAACCAGGTACGCTGGGCCAGAATAGTGCCGAGCGTACCTGGTAGAAATTTGTTAACTTACAAAAGTAGTCAGTGCCGAATTTACATTCGGAACATCTGTAATGACGTAAGCATCAATCTGTGTTGGACTTTGACCGGCGGATCGTATGTTATGTCACAAAATTTTACCGGTCTGTAGGGTTTGATAAATAAGGGGAATCAGGCTCTCCACAATTACGCTGCAGAATTCCAGTGTATTTGCGGTTGACGTCTTGATAAATAGGCCCCTAAGACTGATGCTAGTGTACACTTGTGTAGCACTCAATTTCCTAAAATGGCTGTTAAAGAGAGGCAGATTAGAAAGGGGGGGAGGAAGAGGAATGCTTGAATTCTTGAATTAAAATATAACCTTTATTAGGAAGATTAAAATAAATTGATTCTCATACACACAAAAAACCCAACTCTAAAAGCACAGGGAGATTGAGGGTCAAAAATATCAATGCACTGTACAGTTTGATCAAGATATGTTAACATTAACAATAATACATATCACTCCTGGCCTAGGATGTTGATGTTAATCCATAGTCAGGATGTATATAGTGAAATCAAATTGTTCCATATATCTATGATAAAATAGTATATTGGCCCTAAGGGGCTCTAGGAGAGGTTAGCTATAATCACAACATTCTTGTTGTTTAATGGTTAATAGAGTATTAGCTTATAGCTGTTGATAATTATATAACATAGGTAAACTGTATCATAGCCCTTCAATTGACAGTACTGTTACTTTAATATTAACGGTACAGCTTGGGGAGCTACAGTTAGACTCACTACTGTGGCTTAAATAATGTTTTAATATCTCCTAATGTGGAGTTGCTATATTGGATAGCTTAACCCTTCAAGTATTCAAAAGATATTCAGTTCATACCCAGTATCTATGCTAATATTGTGTAGTTAACTGTAGCAAGTCTTTATAGAAAGGTATATATGGCTGTCAATAGTCTTATGACACTTCTTGTGTAACATGATTAGTGTCACTGAGGATTCAGGTTGTTTAGTACAATAAGTTTATGTACAGCTTAACTGGTCAGATAGCTTATAAATTTGGGTGATCTTAATCTTATTACCTTAAATATCCACTTTGGAATAGATTACTAGGCTAGTGTTTCAGTATTTGATCAGATTTCATGCGCTTACATCCACAGCATGTTTAGGATAGCTCAATACCTAAAAGCACTAAGGTTACCTAAAATGTTTAACCAGTATTGTATTACTGAATAAGCATTTATGCGAGTGTTCAATATACTTGTGCTTATATCTGCATTTGAATAATATCCTAAACACTATTTACAAAGGTGTCTAACAAATAGTGGATTGCTGAGTTTCAATATCTCTACATATTCAATATACATGCGCTTACATCCACTGCATGTATTGGATTTTAAATAATACTCAAGCCACTAGTGCTATTTTAAATGTCTAATAGGTAGTGGGTATCAGGACTTACGTGTATATACACATGTGTTAACATCCGCTTCATGTAAATCTGAGACCTTGAGGCCCATTTCTCAAGCTTCGAATGGAGCTTGAAGGCCCGTGTTTCTGGCGAGTCTTCAGACTCGCCAGAAACAGCAGTTTTGAAGCAGCGGTCTAAATACCGCTGCTCCATAACCCTGTCCGCCTGCTCTGAGCATATATATAGCCACAATTCAACCTGATCGAGTACGATCGGTTGATTGATACCTCCCTGCTGGCGGCGGCGTTGCACCAGCAGTTCTTGTGGGCTGCTGGTGCAATGCTGAATACGGAGAGCGTATTGCTCTCCGCATTCAGCGATGTCTGTCAGACCTGATCTGCACTGTTAGATCAGGTCCGACAGACATTTGATAATTCGGCCTCCTTATCTGAAATACCGGCTACAAAGTATGACTTTTATGCGTTTGTGTTAGTAACACCTTTATAGTCTTGAATATATTTGATAATTGTATATTTGTTAGTCTTAAAATTGTCGTATCACATAATAATTCTATTTTAGATAAAGTCCACAATTTCAGGCTAATTCCCCAGTTATACACCTTTAAGGATACTTAAGTTCGACTTAGCGTATGATTTATCACAGTCTGCTGTACATCTTAATTAGTAATTATCCTCAAATTGTATCAAGATACATACGAGACTAAGTTACAGTTAAACAATGAAGCATATTAGATAATAAAAGTAAATTAGAAAATTTATTAAAATTGTATACTTTTTTTAAATCAAAAAATATTATTGCTCCAAATTTGGTTCACTAGTAGATATAGGCATACAAATTAAATAAATACATTACTACTTATGGAATATGTTAAATCTTTGTCTCTCATTACAAAGCAAGGGGACACTATTATTGCTCCAAATTTGGTGCAAAGTATTGCTCTAAACTTGGTGCGAAGTATTGCTCCAAATTTGGTGCACTAGTAGATATAGAGATAAAATGAAATAAATACATAACATAATATAGCTAACTTCCTTCTTTTTTTTATAAATCAATTTACACCATGTTAAGGCATGTACCACTCTCCACTTCGCACCAAATTTGACGCAATACTCCTAAACAACACACAAACTAGTGAAAGTTTCCACCACTTTTGATTGGGAAATGCATAATCCCATGATTTATGACATCAGCCAATCTGATTTAAATATACATTTTCTACTATCACTAACTAATCAAATTGCTCGATACTTGTGTCATTGATCACTCATTAAAACTTGTAAGTACCATTTGTTACATTGTGTATTATACTTTGAAAGTATGTATATGTGAAATTAGTATTAAAGTTAAACATTGATGATGAGATTAGGACACACAGAGTAATATTTTAGACAATGATTTTAAAATTTGAATGATGTTTGATTCAATATAATCTTAAACTGATAGCTCAAAGGAATAGTTTACCTAACATTAAACTGTCATGATTCAGATATGTACAGCAGGAATTCAAATCACCTCTTTACTGTCATGCTATTCAGTGTTTTTCTTCCTTCTCTTGAAATGTCATTTTATATGCCAGCCCATTTTATAACACCTGTGTAGGGGTGGTATTTAAAACTAGACTGCAATCAGGAGGGGTTACACAGGTGCAGAGAGAAAACTGACCCTGCTCTTAAAATATCCATTTGCAAATAAATACATATGATACCCTGATTACATGTTATATTCGCAATTATTCATGCAAAGAATAATAATATATTTACACTATATACATATAGTGGTAGAAATAAACACAGAGATATAAAAGACAACATTGTTTAGAACAAAAAAAGGAATTTAGGGGGATGTAAATATGTTTGCAAAATATTTTTTACATAACACACACATATATATATATATATATATATATATATATATATATACACAAGTACAAGTATGTGCAAAGATATATGTACAAATTCTAGCATTAATAATCATTTTAAAAAACAAAAAAATATGAGATAGGCATATCATGATTTATAGAAATACAAATACACATTAATGTATTTGGAAATATCATATATTAGTTTTTTCTGATATGAGATATTATTGTTTGTTCAGGCATAAATCTAGTTATTTGTTAGACATTAACAGATGAAAAATAAAAGATTTGCTTTAGAGAAATGCGCTTGTTCATGGACAGTAATTAAATGGTATAAACAAAATTGGAAAAAACAGAATATCTGCAACATAGATGACTCTTCTTTATCAGCAGTCCGATGCTCATCGCTCAGTACTTGACATTCGTATTTTTGACAGACTTTTTAATAAATAAGGCCGTCGTATGTAGATTTGCGGCAGCAATGTCTGGCGAGCATAATAATTCCAGTAAATGCATCAAGATTGACGCAATAAAAAATAGAGGCCTAGATTTAGAGTTGGGCGGTAGCCGTCAAAACCAGCGTTAGAGGCTCCTAACGCTGGTTTTTACCGCCCTCTGGTATTTAGAGTCAGTCAGGAAAGGGTCTAACGCTCACTTTTCAGCCGCGACTTTTCCATACCGCAGATCCCCTTACGTCAATTGCGTATCCTATATTTTCAATGGGATCTTTCTAACTCCGGTATTTAGAATCGTGGCTGAAGTGAGCGTTAGAAATCAAAAAACTCCAGCCACAGAAAAAAGTCAGTAGTTAAGAGCTTTCTGGGCTAACGCCGGTTTATAAAGCTCTTAACTACTGTGCTCTAATGTACACTAACACCCATAAACTACCTATGTAAACCTAAACCGAGGTCCCCCCACATCGCCGCCACTCTATTAAATTTTTTTAACCCCTAATCTGCCGACCGCCACCTACGTTATACTTATGTAACCCTAATCTGCTGCCCCTAACACCGCCGACCCCTATATTATATTTATTAACCCCTAACCTGCCCCCCACAACGTCGCCGCCAGCTACCTACAATAATTAACCCCTAATCTGCTGACCGCAAAGCGCCGCTACCTACGTTATCCTTATGTACCCCTAATCTGCTGCCCCTAACACCGCCGACCCCTATATTATATTTATTAACCCCTAATCTGCCCCCCTCAATGTCGCCTCCACCTGCCTACATTTATTAACCCCTAATCTGCCGAGCGGACCGCACCGCTACTATAATAAAGTTATTAACCCTAATCCGCCTCACTCCCGCCTCAATAACCCTATAATAAATAGTATTAACCCCTAATCTGCCCTCCCTAACATCGCCGACACCTAACTTCAATTATTAACCCCTAATATGCCGACCGAATCTCGCCGCTACTGTAATAAATGGATTAACCCCTAAAGCTAAGTCTAACCCTAACACCCCCCTAAGTTAAATATAATTTAAATCTAACGAAATAAATTAACTCTTATTAAATAAATTATTCCTATTTAAAGCTAAATACTTACCTGTAAAATAAACCCTAATATAGCTACAATATAAATTATAATTATATTATAGCTATTTTAGGATTTATATTTATTTTACAGGTAACTTTGTATTTATTTTAACCAGGTACAATAGCTATTAAATAGTTAAGATATTTACAAAATTACCTGTAAAATAAATCTTAACCTAAGTTACAATTAAACCTAACACTACACTATCAATAAATAAATTAAATAAAATACCTACAATTACCTACAATTAAACCTAACACTACACTATCAATAAATGAATTAAATACAAATAGTGTTAGGTTTATTTAAGGGGGGTTTGGGTTAGATTAGGGGTATGTGGGTGGTGGGTTGTAATGTTGGGGGGGGGTATTGTATGTGTTTTTTTACAGGCAAAAGAGCTGAATTTCTTGGGGCATGCCCCGCAAAGGGCCCTGTTCAGGGCTGGTAAGGTAAAAGAGCTTTGAACTTTTTTAATTTAGAATAGGGTAGGGCATTTTTTATTTTGGGGGTCTTTGTTATTTTATTAGGGGGCTTAGAGTAGGTGTAATTAGTTTAAAATTGTTGTAATATTTTTCTAATGTTTGTAAATATTTTTTTATTTTTTGTAACTTAGTTCTTTTTTATTTTTTGTACTTTAGTTAGTTTATTTAATTTTAGTTATTTGTAGGCATTGTATTTAATTCATTTATTGATAGTGAAGTGTTAGGTTTAATTGTAGGTATTTTATTTAATTTATTTATTGATAGTGTAGTGTTAGGTTTAATTGTAATTTAGGTTAGGATTTATTTTACAGGTACATTTGTAATTATTTTAACTATTTTAGCTATTAAATAGTTCTTAACTATTTAATAGCTATTGTACCTGGTTAAAATAAATACAAAGTTACCTGTAAAATAAATATAAATCCTAAAATAGCTATAATATAATTATAATTTATATTGTAGCTATATTAGGATTTATTTTACAGGTAAGTATTTAGCTTTAAATAGGAATAATTTATTTAATAAGAGTTAATTTATTTCGTTAGATTTAAATTATATTTAACTTAGGGGGGTGTTAGTGTTAGGGTTAGACTTAGCTTTAGGGGTTAATACATTTATTAGAATAGTGGTGAGCTCCAGTCGGCAGATTAGGGGTTAATGTTTGAAGTTAGGTGTCGGCGATGTTAGGGAGGGCAGATTAGGGGTTAATACTATTTATTGTAGGGTTATTGAGGCGGGAGTGAGGCGGATTAGGGGTTAATAACTTTATTATAATAGCGGTGCGGTCCGCTCGGCAGATTAGGGGTTAATAAGTGTAGGCAGGTGGAGGCGACATTGTTGGGGGAAGATTAGGGGTTAATAAATATAATATAGGGGTCGGCGGTGTTAGGGGCAGCAGATTAGGGGTACATAGGGATAATGTAAGTAGCAGCGGTTTACGGAGCGGCAGATTAGGGGTTAAAAAAATATGCAGGGGTCAGCGATAGCGGGGGCGGCAGAATAGGGGTTAATAAGTGTAAGGTTAGGGGTGTTTAGACTCGGGGTACATGTTAGAGTGTTAGGTGCAGATGTAGGAAGTGTTTCCCCATAGCAAACAATGGGGCTGCGTTAGGAGCTGAACGCGGCTTTTTTGCAGGTGTTAGGGTTTTTTTCAGCTCAAACAGCCTTTTTTTTTTCTATGGGGGAATCGTGCACAAGCACGTTTTTGAAGCTGGCCGCGTCCGTAAGCACCGCTGGTATTGAGAGTTGAAGTTGCGGTAAATATGCTATACGCTCCTTTTTTGGAGCCTAACGCAGCCATTCTGTAAACTCTAAATACCAGCGGTATTTAAAAGGTGCGGCCAGAAAAAAGCACGCGTAGCTAACGCACCCCTTTGGCCGCAGAACTCTAAATCTAGGCGAGAGTTTTTAAATAGACACCCATTGTCAATGGAAGACTTCAATCATCTGCCACTGGACCCTTCCCCCTTAACTAAATTAAGTTTGCTTCTAGCTAAAAATATGGAGTGGGATTTGAAAAAAGAAAATGTTGCATTTATTAACTTCAAATAATCTTTATCAGTGTAGGTATTTTTTCAGCAATATATAAGCAGAATGTAGCTTAATGTAGTTTAAAAAATAGGTTCCAAACTTTGTTAAAGGGACACTGAACCCAATTTTTTTCTTTCGTGATTCAGATAGAGCATGCAATTTTAAGCAATGTTGTAATTTACTTCTGATATCAAATTTTCTTCATTCTCTTGATATCTTTATTTGAAATGCAAGAATGTAAGTTTAGATGCCGGCCCATTTTTGGTGAACAACCTGGGTTGTTCTTGCTGATTGGTGGAAAAATTAATCCACCAATAAAAAAGTGCTGTCCAGAGTTCTGAACCAAGAAAAAGCTTAGCTGCATTCTTTTTCAAATAAAGATAGCAAGAGAACGAAGAAAAATTGATAATAGGAGTAAATTAGAAAGTTGCTTAAAATTGCATGCTCTATCTGAATCACAAAAGAAAAAATTTGGGCTCAATGTCCCTTTAAGGATTAGTGAGGGTAGAACAAAACAGGGGGTCAGGAAATGCATATTACCTCTTTCAATCATTCTTTGTGCATTTAGGTCAGCGTGTCTTTTTACAACTGCCAAGTACTTTTTTAGCAACTGTAGAATTTTAAGTAGAACATTTTGCGGATTGAACGAGCAGTTTACTCAGGATTTTGTATTGAGCTTTAATATTTTAATTTTTCAAGTGCTAGAAAATAAAATAATCACATGTTAAGTGTTCTGTAGTTTTTAAATAATTTTGGCATTATTTTATCCATTAAGTGTTTTTTTTTCACTTATGGGTTCCCATTTTAAACCATTTTAAGAGATGTGAAGAAAGATAATGGTTGTGTGATGTTCGGCTTTATTTTTTAAGACACTTAAAAGTGACACTGAATTATTACAATAATCTGATTTGTGTATATATTTTAAAAAAATCCATCCGGAACTTAATAAATGGGCCCCTTTGTGTGCATAAAGGGTGATCAGATAAGACAATCTGATTTCTTTGCAGGCTCAGACCATTTTTTTAAAGGATTTTATTGAGGTATACAATAGTACAATAAAAGTAAACAATACTTCCAAGAACATCAAACAAAAGTAAGCAATTGTACGTTTGAATCTGTTACATCACAGAGTAATTGCTATAAACAAAGAGTATACCTCACTTTTTCCAGTCTTTTTAATTTATAAAGAATACAATAATTCTCCCAAAAACCTATAAGCCTCACTTTGGCCTTAACATACTGATATCATATTATGAAATTTGGAGAACCAAACTGTAAAGGTTAAGACAGTCTCAAATGAGATATATATCTGAAAGGGTGCAAACAAGGTGGGGAAAAGCAACCAGCAGTGGGTACGGAGCAAAGAGTCAGCCAACTCCTCAGTATAAAATGCAAGAAGAAGGTCACTCCAGCCCAATGTATGAATCATCAGACCTTTATTGCTTCATGGTCTCAAAGTGAACAACAAAGTTTCAGACCTCTCACAGGTCCTTAGTCATGACATGATTAAGTTCCTGTGAGAGGTATGAAACATTGTTGTTAACTTTGAGACCATGAAGCAATAAAGGTCTGATGATTCATACATTGGGCTGGAGTGACCTTCTTCTTACATTTTATATCTGAAAGGGGTGAAGACTTGCTGCAACATTTTAGAGAAGACAAGATAAAACGCATAGGGCGCCATGTACTAAGCTTCGAAGTGACCGTCCGTCTGTATTTCCGCGTCAAAATTCGCTCACGATCTGCTTCTTGTATGTATCAATCTGCGATCTGCTCGAAAAAACACTATTTTCATCGGCGATCGTAATTTTACTCAACTCATCGTTCCGAAGCCTTTTTCCACTTACTACATGTTCGATCGCATGTAAATTCGCTGTAATCGGAAATTATGAATGTTACAACTAATCCGCCCGCTCCAACTTTCACTGTAACTTTGCGTGATTTGCTTCGCGACCATTTAGGTAGCGAATACAATAGAAAACTATAGGGGGTATCAACCTGACGCCAGATAGAAGTACTTAAGTGAAAGGACTAGACTACTATTGTAGCATTATTGGTTTTTGGATCAGTGAATGAAGATGGAGACACTTTTACACATGTTTCTTTTCAGATTAACTCAATTACGAGGAAGAAGGGCTATACAGGCACCGGTTAACAACTTGCAAAGAAGGAGAGGTAGAAGAATTAGAGCCCTAGAGTTTTCCTTCCACGTATGGGTTTGGAAAGCATTTCTGATCAAGAGATTATCCAGAGATTCCGTTTGGACAGAGAAGCTATTATGCAACTTTACAATGAAATAGCAGAATACCTTGAACCAATGACAGTGCGTTCACAAGCCATACCCGGACTATTAAAACTGTTGGCAGCCTTACACTTTTTTGCCACCGGTTCATTCCAAGCTGTGTCTAGCGTTATAATTGGCATCAGCCAGCCTGCTTTTTCGAGACACCTAACCAAAGTTATTGATGCTTTGATGGTCGTCTTCTTAATCTTCTTACGAGCGCCTGGGGTTTGCTTGACTCGACTACCATAAATATTGTCATAATATTCGAGTACTAGATCAACAAGTACAACATTCTGTTGATGCGAGAAGTTAGGGTTGCGAGTCTTCTTAGAAGTAGCAGAATCTCCGGAGCAAGCCATCTTGTCAAAGTGAATACCGAAAAGTAAATAAACAATATTCTAAGATTTCTGGGAAAATGCACATTCTTATACATGTCAGCAGCCAGACGTTGCCGCTTGTCTGGCGATTATGACACCTAGATCATCACGTGGGTAAAGAACTAAACCAATCAGGTCGCAGACTGCTTCTTAACTTTGCTCTTTCGCGCCGAACGAAGCTTCAAAGTTATCAATAATCTGATTGTCTTCGACACACAATAGACGCGAAATTTTACGGCTTGGTTTTTAGTACATTCATGTAACGAAGTGCCATCCGCATGGTGCGAATGCCGGCGGGTTATTTCGATACGGTCTGTGCGAAAAAATTGACGCCTTAGTACATGGCGCCCATAGAGTTGAATAAATCAAATAGCAGGGAATCAAAGTTATCAAGGTATATACATATGTGTATGGGGTAAATATAAATGGTAATGAAAGGGTCACTTATCCAGAAGTTTAAAACTCCTTAATAAGATTGTATTGTGGCCAAACAAGATGATCCCCATTCACCTATTATCTTCCCTATGTTACTGAAATAGTGACTTAACTCTAATCATTGCTGCAACAGGGTATAGGGTATATTAAATGTGGTATGTTTTGAGGGCAACCACAAATTCAGTCTCTAGGAGAAAAATTGTGTACCCAGAGTACTTTACTTAATGGGGGGGTGGGAGTAAAAGCATAGAATTATAAAAACTAAGCAACATGTGTACTGACCTGAATTCTAAAAAGACATTAGTTATACAAATATTTATATATGCCATAGTAGCCTTTATATTTCGTAGTTCTCTATCTATAGGTTTATTGAGTGCAAGCCTATAGCCATAAATTGTTGGGAACAAAATAGCTTAGTTTGGAGCCACTCTTCAGTGGTAAAATGAAACTAGGGTTATGACACTGGGAAAGGAATGTTCTGGAGTAGAAATATATGGCATATCAATCTATCGACCTATGAAACAGTAAAAAAGGCGTTATGCCGAGTAAAAGGCTTGCGGATTTAACAGACATGCTATGATTATTTTAAGAACAGGACTGAGGGCTAGAATGGAGCTGGGTATCTAGGGGAACAGTCAAACTACAAGCACCATATCACCTAATATAGAGCAAAGAGTCTCATTTAGAATCAAAACTGATCGATACAAGAAGTTTATATAAGTTTAGAGCTGAGATCTATCCATAATATATGTAAAAAAGGAAAAAAAATATTGTCTATTATCCCATATCATTGAACCCCATCACCTGGGTATGGACCCTATACCCAAGTGGCAGGTGAAATAACTATACTGGTAATCAAGGTTTGAGCAGTTAGTAAGCAATATAGCACCACATTGAGTTATGCTCAAGGCAAAATCAAATTGGCATTATATTTTGAAAGGTCCCAGTTGCCATTAATACTGAAATACTCTAAAGATATAGACATGTGGGTCTATATGTGTAAGGAGATGTCAGCCTGAGGTCAATCAACACTAGTGTCAACCAGAAAAGTTAACTGTATTAAGGGTATAGGCTCAGACCATTTTAATGGGTGATGGTTACAATGAGCAAAAACAGCTATTTAATACAAAAAAATATACATAAAGTAAAACTTTTCCATTTATTTTATATTCTGCAGCTGGTATATCATTGTTATTGGAAACACATTAAGGGGATATCAATTTTACAGCACAATGTCCTTTAAAAAATAAATGGTTTTAAGTGTTGTTAGAGTTAAATTGCCTCAATTTTGTTAATTTGGGCTGGACTATTTCCTTGATTAATTGGTGTTGCACAAGCAATGATAAATATGGGCGGCTGCTTCCTGGCTGGCAAAACAAGTGCACAATCTTCCTAACTGGGAGCCTTGTCTTCTTACTAAATGATAAAATTAAGCCCTTTTGGGGTAATTAACTTTGAGTTTCATTTCCCATTAAAATGAAATGTCTGTTTCAACCTGATGCTGACTTGTACTGAATGGAGACTAAAATATTTGAAAATAAGATGTTGATAACACTGATGCTGTTTTTTATGCACATATTATACAAAATGGGACTGTATTTTTAAAACCTACAAAAATGAGAAGAAAATTAAATGTCTCTGAGAGGATCCACAAGGAATTCCTCTACCATAAAGACTGATAACATTTCTTTCGGCAGCTTTTATAAACCAGAAATGGAAAAAGATTTCACAGCTGAGATCACTGAAATAATAGAAAGTTTAATACGTTATCACTCTTTTGCAAATAGAGTGGATGCATAATATGTGCTCTTTACTACATTTCAAAATTAGTTTTTCACTCATTTGCATACTGATAAAGGCCATTCTAATGCAGTTCAAAATTAAACTTGCCACTTAATGTACAACTGTATCAACTGTATCATAAACCCACTTACTAAAATGATTGCTTTGAATTAAAATGGTTAGCACTGTCATTATCACTATATGATATAATTTTATTTCAGAATGAAATAATCGCAAATAGTTTTACTTGCATTTCTTGTAGTGCATGTTGTGGTTAAAAGTTGACTGTGCAGTTGAACGTTTGGTGTCATGTCAACATCAAAGTCAAAATTAAACTTTCATGATTCACCAAGTGTAAAATTTAAAAAAAAAGGTCCTAATTTTATTTTACTGTGACATTTTCTTATTTCTAGGCATGTGCATTATTTTGGGTTTTGTTATCATCAAATATGTACGTTTCATTGACGACTTGTTGCTGGTGTGGTCAGCTGACTGAACAGAGGCTGCTAAATTTGTTGATTACCTTAATAAAAATTATGTTGGTTTGAAATTTACCTTTGAATGGCAAAAGGAGGCTAGATAACAGGGTGGAGTCTGCTCTCTTCCAAAAACCTATCGTGGGGAACAGTTTACTTCATGCTAACAGCAGTCATCCTAAGCATGTCTTTAAAGGCATTGTCAAAGGACAGTTCATGAGAATACGGCGAAACTGTACCCGAGATAGTGTAATTTTGGAAGAGAGCAGACATCTTAGTCAGAGGCTGTATAAAAGAGGTTATCCCAAATCTATTGTTGATGGTGCCTTTCATCAGGTTAAGAAAATGGACAGGAGGTAACTCTTTAAAAATTCTTCAAAAAAACGTAGATTGGAGGTAGATGTTCAAAGGTCAAAGCCTAAATTTGTTACTGCATACTCTAATCAGTATGATCAAATATGTGAAATTGTTAACAAAAATTTGTCGATACTGATTGTTGATAAGAAATTGAGGAATACAGTGACTAATGGCTGCATGTTTGTGGCCAAGAGAAAATGTGACACTTGGTAACATTTTATCTCCCAGCATGCTAAAAGAGGACGACTCTGAAAGCTCCTGGTTGAGATGTAATGGGACATATAGGTGCACCCAGTGTTTAATGAGCTATGCAGGTAGAACCACATGTGAGATAGGTACACGTATGAGGGAACACCTGTCCTATATTTTGAGGGAGAGACCATGTTCAGCCCTGTTGAAACATTTTCTTGAGGTCCACAATCAAGATGTCTCTAATTTACAGTGGAGGGCGATTGAACAAATCAAGACACCCTAGAGGGGGAGACAAGTTTTCTGTAGACAAGAGATCTATTGGATATTCAAGTTGGATACTCTCATCCCAAATGGGTTTAATTCAGAGTTTGATTTACTAATTATTGGCAACACTAGGTTGAGGCATAATTTAGTTAAATGATTCATTATTTATGTGTATTACTTTATAGTTTTCCCAACAGTATGCTACTAAATTCAGCATTTCTTTATTTTCTTTATATTCTGTTATATGTGTCTTACCACTTTATATATGGAATATGGTTTACAGATTTTCCATGATGGAATGTGGTTTTTGGTGTGATATATCTATATTTACCAATTCTGGGTTCTTAAATATCTTATAATGTATAGTCATTATTGTGTATCCTTTCTAATTTTTTGGATACAGTCCATTATTTGTTGCATTGAAATATGAAACCACGTGATATGTAGATATGCTCCACTTATAGTTGAGATTAACTCCATCTGTCACCTTGTTGTTCTACCAAGCAACATGTTACATTCTTTTGTTTTGTTTACCTACGATAAATTGTTAAGTGCTTTGTAGGTGGATAAACGGGATCTTCCATATTTAATGTATCACACATCACTGATATTTATATGTACTTTTTTGTATTATTTTGGTTTGTCAATATCATTCATGCTAATGTATATGTATCATATATCCACTGACTGTGTTAGCCTACATCTAAATTATCCTCTTGCATATGTATACTTAGGTTACTGCGTTTATACCTTTAAATGCAATTAGCTGTTTCAGTACCATTTGTTTTTAGCCAATGAGGTGTTTTCATCTTTCTTAAATAGGGCACACACTTGTAGCCCATTATGTCTATGATTATGGTTTATTGACCGAAACCGGTCAGACAAGCCACTCTGCTTTGGAACAGCTCTCCGTTTTTCTGTTTTTACTTATGGAATATAGTTTTATTTTTTATCTTCAAATTTGAGGACTTTTTGTTCTCCTTTTTTTCATTTGTTATTTATTATCCAAAAAAAAAGACTAAAAATGGCCACAGTCTGCTATTTTTGGCTCCGGATGTATTTGAGAAAAAGTGCAACACATATGTATGTGAACAGGTATTTTTGTGTCTCACTGTTTCTCAAATAAATCTGGAGACAAAAATAGTATTCCTTAGTGAAATTAAAGCCCAAAAATAGCTGTGCTTACTTTCACTAACGATTAAAAAATGGCTATACTTTAATTGCACCCTCTAAACTTAAATAAATAGATATAAAGGAAACGGAGGTTTAGTTAAAACATTGTAATTACATTTGTAGTCTTATTTCAAAATATTGAATTGTTTTTAAATTATAGTGTAACATTTTTTTAAGCTTTTTGAGAATTGTAGCTTCAATACATGCTTGTATAAAACTGCATATTTAGTAGAAAAACTACACAAATATTAGCACATATTTAATTGCATTTGTAAATTATATTTTATTATAAGTAGAAGATGGAATACAGGAATTATGCAGCATTCTAATGACTATAGATTTAAATAAACCACTAATAATATGTACTGCACAAGCACAGACGTTGGGCATAATGGTATATTTAATTGAAACTTGCACAGAATTTTAATATTATGCTAAATATTTCTGCAATAAATGATATATTTTTAACTCTATAAATGGTTATTGTAAGCTTTAGCATAATGTGGTAAAATGTGAATTGGTTTCTATTTAAATATATTCTGTGCACAGCAGAGTGTGTGTGTCTATATATATATATATATATATATATATATACACATATATATATATATAATTGTACATGTATGTGTATGTGTATATATATATATATATATATATATATATATATAAAATTAATGCAAGAACATGTAAACAAAATGTCAGACATGATATCAATTAAAGCAAAATACATTGTTCAAACTTCAATAAATGTTTACACCAGTGCAATAACATATACAAACTTACACACACACACCTTTAAACCTATATTAGATTCTCTCACAGTTGGCAGGAATCATATTATCATGTGTTTGTCCTTTGTATGCAATTCAAAGGGGAAGATCTGAATGGCATTGCAGCCAAATGTCACTGGCCCATACAAAGCTCAGACAAGTTAGTTGGGTTGGAGTCTCTATGGCAAATGGGTGGAGAAGGACAATGAAAGGATAGGGTCAGGGAAGAAAGGGGGAGGATCAGGGTATGTCCAATCATTCATGTGGAAGGTTTGAGTACTCTGTACTTGTACTATAGATGCAATGAATGTGCTGCATACCCTTTTAATATGATTATTGTGGGTTTTAAAGCATAACATGGCACTCTCTTCTTTGTCTTTCTTGGGTTGTTTCATTAAAATAAATACACTTATAGTTTGGAAATGACTATGGTATACCTTTTAGTTAAGGTAAGGTGGTGCAGTTCAGTAATTCTTAAATCAATCACTTTAGGGTGGAAAATTGCAAAAGTTTGGATTGATTGTGTGTGTGTCTTTAAAAAATAAAAAGTTTGTCCAAACTTTGAATATCTACTGATTCTGTACCATCCAAACTATTTTTGTTTTTGGTATCAGGAGGCTGAGAGGTAATGTTTTAGCACCCAAGAAAGGGAACAATCAGTATAGTTGGTGGAGTTGGTTAAACCTAGACTTTAATTGGAGAATTAGGTTCACTGTGACTGAGCTATCAACATGTATAAGTTAGGTAGCACATGATTTACCATATGTTGGTTGATTTCTTAACAGACAAGGGGGAGAGTGATCATATACTGGATTATAGTGCATGTGTTAAAATAGCACACACTAGTGTACCCTCTTGATTCTGCTGACCAATATTAATCATTAATGTTTTGGTGGATATATTTGCTTCATCTCTCTTAGGGCATGATGATAAAAAACTCACCAATCATGGAAAGAAATAATGTAAAATCTTTGTGAGCTTTTTTAATATTAGACTGTAATGTATGCGTCTCACCTTCACATCCAGAAACCTGTACAGCAAGATAAATAGCTTTCAAGCTAAAATTTGCCTTTCTAAAATTCTTTCAGGGACTTTTTTTTCATCATTGGTGAGTTGTCTTACAAAATCTCACCAGAGCAGAGAGATTTAGAACACTGGGCCCTTACTGAGAAGGAAGAGGGGGCAGGAATGAGAGAACTATCCACAGGCAATAGAGAGGGTGAAGGAGAGTGCTACTGAACAGGAAACCTTTTTTGACCCTCTATAAAGAATAAAAAGATACATACTGTATAATGAGCAGAAAATATAGCTTTATGGCACGCCTGGTTTCTATAGCTTGCACTATGCTGTGTTTAGTACTAGAATTATGTTTTCTGTTTATTTTGGAATCACATTTGCTTTAACTGTACCACTAAAGATAAAATGTGTTTGCTGGTCTTCACAATCAACTTAATTCAAATGTGATCAGGTTTTCTTTTGATAATTTAGGGCTATAATTGGCTGTTGGGTTGATTCAAGAAGCTGTGTTGCTATAGTCATCTTGGAAACTCAGATCTGACAGCTTCATTAATGGGTCCTTAATAATCATATTTAGCAAAAACTGAAATCCAGGAATTAACCAGATTATGTACATTTAACTGAGAGTTCGAACTCTGGCCAGAGGTGTTTAGTTTTTGTCTTTCTTTAGGCACTGGGAAATGTTCTGCTCAAGACTTCCCTCAAATGTAAGGTTTGCAATAAAATTAAATCAAAATAAATAAAAAAAAAATTTTAAATAATATTTTTATAACATTTGGAAAGTATAGGAATTGGAGGACATAATGCCATATAAATACCCTTCAAAAATTGCCCCTTTTACCTCAGTCTTGCTGCGCTTGTGCCTTAGGCCAAAATATGTTGACTGTGGCATGAACAAGATAGGACAAAATATTGACTCTGGCATGAACATACATCAAATATGAAGTCTAAAAATGAAATACATAATTATATATAGACTAACTTTAACCACCATGTCTATTATTTTACTACATACACATTCCAGGTCAAGTTCACCTTCAGTATAAACATATTTATATACTAGAGTATATTACTTTCTACACTGCATTTATACTATAATAAAAATCCCACCATGGAAAATATGAATATAAAACAGCATTATAGTCCTCTGAGAAATCAAATTAAAGTTTTCATGGATATCATAAAAATTAATTTATTTTACGTAATCAGCCTACATCTTCAAGTATTTTTAATTGCAAAATTAAACTGTGTAATGTGCTGTCAAATCCCATCTTGTATGTTGCATACTAGATTAACCAATTTGTTTTATTTATTTTATAAAAAGAAAACTACAAGTATTTTTCTTCTGTGCAGTACATCACATCAGTGTGACCTTTAGGAGGAAATCCTTTGCTAGCAGTGATTCAGCTCAGAAAGTGCTGTCATAGTCCCACAAGAGAAGAAAAGAACACAATTTTTAGAGGCTGAGACAATGGCAAAGGTTACCTAGAATTTAACAATAAAGCCTGCAGCACTTCCTCTTTGAGCAAGCTTAAAATCAGTTCCGCTCCAGAGAGTTTAAATGAGAATATCTGACTATCTTGACAGTTCATAATTTGCGCTTGAAGGAAAAGAGTAGTAGCTAAACAGATGTGGTTTTCCAAATGATATTACTTTATGAAAACATAAAAAATCCTTATTTAATGTCATGTCAGAGCATTGTTGTTTATCCTATAAACTCCAAATGCAATTATTTTTATAACATTTTTTTAAGGGCATTAAAGCCAAAAGTTGAAATGAGCATTAGTGCATTACAAATGTAAAAAGAAGCATTTCTACAGCATACATCTATTTGTACAAATGCTTCTTGCAAATGTTTTCATTGCTTTTATAGCATATTATTAAAGGGACATTCCTTTCAAAATGTAAATGCACACAGATGAATTACATCTTTGAATAGAAATATATTTACAATATACATGTTTTGACAAAAATGTGTCAAGTAAAAGTTACCAAAGTTTTAGTGTTAACATTCACGCTAGCATTTACATATATGTGAAGCATAACTAGATATTCTCAGTGAACCAGCATTTTAAATACTGCAGCTACTCAGAGCACCAGTGGGGCTTTTATTCTATCAGCAATATTAAATTTGATTCATTACCCGATGGTACAAACAACCTAGGCTCTCTGACCAAGTGCTGTGTTTAAAATGCTGGTGCACAGTGCATACTTAAATAACTTTTGAAACAGCTATAGCTTTTATTAGAAGCATTTTTGCCAATACATTTTTATTACAAAAATACTTCTGTTCAGAACTGAAATGCATCCATGTGGATTTCAATTCTGACTGGAATGTTCCTTTAATATGCACATACAGCAATCCCATTTTGTGCAGGTTCTAAATTCAAGAGGTGACACATAAAGTGATTCAAGTGACCTATGAAAATTATATTAAAAAAAATGGTTATGATAACTTTTACATCAAATACCAAAACTATTGCTGTATTTCAAATTTGAGTTTTATGCCCCTTTAACAAAACAGAATAATCAAAGAATGTGTAGTTGTAGCATCATTTGTACTTCTGGTATAGTCTTATTTTATAGAAAGCTGATGGAGGCAGAAGGACTGTGCAGATCCATTGATGTAATAACAAAAAGTTTTGTAAAGGTCTTGCTGTTAAATAATGATTTTAGCAATAGAGGTGCATTAATGATATCAAAATTATGTTACGTTGTGGAGGGACAAAAAAAAAATTGTACTGATGTTTAGGTATGCTACTTTATTAAAATGCAAATACACATTAACGTTGTGGCTGAATACACATTAACCTTGTGGCTGTATACACATTAACCTTGTGGCTGAATACACATTAACCTTGTGGCTGTATACACATTAACCTTGTGGCTGAATACACATTAACCTTGTGGCTGTATACACATTAACCTTGTGGCTGAATACACATTAACCTCGTGGCTGAATACATATTAACCTTGTGGCTGAATAAACATTACCCTTGTGGATGAATACACATTAACCTCGTGGTTGTAAACACATTACCCTTGTGGCTGTATACACATTAACCATGTGGTTGTAAACACATTACCCTTGTGGCTGTATACACATTAACCTTGAGGTTGTAAACACATTACCCTTGTGGCTGTATGCACATTAACCTTGTGGCTGAATACACATTAACCTTGTGGCTGAATACACATTAACCTTGTGGCTGAATACACATTAACCTTGTGGCTGAATACACATTAACGTTGTGGCTGAATACACATTAACCTTGTGGCTGTATACACATTAACCTTGTGGCTGTATACACATTAACCATGTGGTTGTAAACACATTAACCTTATGGTTGTAAACACATTAATCTTGTGACTGTATACACATTAACCTTGTGGCTGAATACACATTAACCTCGTGGCTGAATACACATTAACCTGGTGGCTAAATACACATTAACCTTGTGGCTGTATACACATTAAACTTGTGGCTGTATACACATTAACCTTGTGGCTGAATACACATTAAACTTGTGGCTGTATACACATTAACCTTGTGGCTGTATACACATTAACCTTGTGGCTGAATACACATGAACCTTGTGGCGGTATACACATTAACCTTGTGGCTGAATACACATTAACCTTGTGGCTGAATACACATTAACCTTGTGGCTGTATACACATTAACCTTGTGGCTGAATACACATTAACCTCGTGGCTGAATACATATTAACCTTGTGGCTGAATACACATTACCCTTGTGGCTGAATACACATTAACCTCGTGGTTGTAAACACATTACCCTTGTGGCTGTATACACATTAACCATGTGGTTGTAAACACATTACCCTTGTGGCTGTATACACATTAACCTTGAGGTTGTAAACACATTACCCTTGTGGCTTTATACACATTAACCTTGTGGCTGAATACACATTAACCTTGTGGCTGAATACACATTAACCTTGTGGCTGAATACACATTAACCTTGTGGCTGAATACACATTAACCTTGTGGCTGAATACATATTAACCTTGTGGCTGTATACACATTAACCTTGTGGCTGTATACACATTAACCTTGTGGCTGAATACACATTAACCTTGTGGCTGTATATACATTAACCTCATGGCTGAATACACATTAACCTTGTGGCTGTATACACATTAACCTTGTGGCTGAATACACATTAACCTTGTGGCTGTATATACATTAACCTTGTGGCTGAATACACATTAACCTCGTGGCTGAATACACATTAACCTTGTGGCTGAATACACATTAACCTTGTGGCTGAATACACATTAACCTTGTGGCTGTATACACATTTACCTTGTGGCTGTATACACATTAACCTTGTGGCTGTATACACATTAACCTTGTGGCTGTATGCACATTAAACTTGTGGCTGAATACACATTTACCTCGTGGCTGTATACACATTAAACGTGTGGCTGAATACACATTAACCTTTTGGCTGTATACACATTAAACTTGTGGCTGAATACACATTAACCTCGTGGCTATATACACATTAACCTTGTGGCTGAATACACATTAACCTTGTGGCTGAATACACATTAACCTTGTGGCTGTATACGCATTAACCTTGTGGCTTTATACACATTAACCTTGTGGTTGAAAACACATTAACATTTTGTGGCTGTATATACATTAAACTTGTGGCTGTATATAGATTCATTTTGTGGCTGTATACACATTAACCTTGTGGCTGTATTCACATTAACCTTGTGGTTATAAACACATTAACCTTGTGGTTATAAACACATTAATCTTGTGGTTGTAAACACATTAATCTTGTGGTTGTAAACACATTAATCTTATGGTTGTAAACACATTAATCTTGTGGCTGTATACACATTAACCTTGTGGTTGTAAACACATTAATCTTGTGACTGTATACACATTAACCTTGTGTCTGTATACACATTAACCATGTGGTTGTAAACACATTAAGCTTGTGGTTGTAAACACATTAACCTTGTGGCTGTAAACATGTTAACCTTGTGGCTGTATACACATTAATCTTGTGGCTGTAAACACATTAATCTTGTGGCTGTATACACATTAACCTTGTGGTTGTAAACACATTAACCTTGTGTCTGTATACACATTGACCTTGTGGCTGTATACACATTAACCATGTGGTTGTAAACACATTAACCTTATGGTTGTAAACACATTAATCTTGTGACTGTATACACATTAACCTTGTGGCTGAATACACATTAACCTCGTGGCTGAATACACATTAACCTGGTGGCTAAATACACATTAACCTTGTGGCTGTATACACATTAACCTTGTGGCTGTATACACATTAACCTTGTGGCTGTATGCACATTAAACTTGTGGCTGAATACACATTTACCTCGTGGCTGTATACACATTAAACGTGTCGCTGAATACACATTAACCTTTTGGCTGTATACACATTAAACTTGTGGCTGAATACACATTAACCTCGTGGCTATATACACATTAACCTTGTGGCTGAATACACATTAACCTTGTGGCTGAATACACATTAACCTTGTGGCTGTATACGCATTAACCTTGTGGCTTTATACACATTAACCTTGTGGTTGAAAACACATTAACATTTTGTGGCTGTATATACATTAAACTTGTGGCTGTATATACATTCATTTTGTGGCTGTATACACATTAACCTTGTGGCTGTATTCACATTAACCTTGTGGTTATAAACACATTAACCTTGTGGTTATAAACACATTAATCTTGTGGTTGTAAACACATTAATCTTGTGGTTGTAAACACATTAATCTTATGGTTGTAAACACATTAACCCCTTAATGACCGCAGCACTTTTCCATTTTCTGTCCGTTTGGGACCAAGGCTATTTTTACATTTTTGCGGTGTTTGTGTTTAGCTGTAATTTTCCTCTTACTCATTTACTGTACCCACACATATTATATACCGTTTTTCTCGCCATTAAATGGACTTTCAAAAGATACCATTATTTTCATCATATCTTATAATTTACTATAAAAAAATTATAAAATATGAGGAAAAATTGAAAAAAAAAAACACTTTTTTTAACTTTGACCCCCAAAATCTGTTACATATCTACAACCACCAAAAAACACCTATGCTAAATAGTTTCTAAATTTTGTCCTGAGTTTAGAAATACCCAATGTTTACATCTTCTTTGCTTTTTTTGTAAGTTATAGGGCCATAAATACAAGTAGCACTTTGCTATTTGCAAACCACTTTTTTTTCAAAATTAGCGCTAGTTACATTGGAACACTGATATCTTTCAGGAATCCCTGAATATCCATTGACATGTATATATTTTTTTTTAGTAGACAACCCAAAGTATTGATCTAGGCCAATTTTGGTATATTTCATGCCACCATTTCACCGCCAAATGCGATCAAATAAAAAAAATCGTTCACTTTTTCACAATTTTTTTCACAAACTTTAGGTTTCTCACTGAAATTATTTACAAATAGTTTGTGCAATTATGGCACAAATGGTTGTAAATTCTTCTCTGTGATCCCCTTTGTTCAGAAATAGCAGACTTATATGGCTTTGGTGTTGCTTTTTGGTAATTAGAATGCCACTAAATGCCACTGCTCACCACACGTGTATTATGCCCAGCAGTGAAGGGGTTAATTAGGGAGCATGTAGGGAGCTTGTAGGGTTAATTTTAGCTTTAGTGTAGTGTAGTAGACAACCCCAAGTATTGATCTAGGCCCATTTTGGTATATTTCATGCCACCATTTCACCGCCAAATGCGATCAAATTAAAAAAAACGTAAAATTTTTCACAATTTTAGGTTTCTCACTGAAATCATTTACAAACAGCTTGTGCAGTTATGGCACAAATGGTTGTAAATGCTTCTCTGGGATCCCCTTTGTTCAGAAATAGCAGACATATATGGCTTTGGCGTTGCTTTTTGGTATTTAGAAGGCCGCTAAATGCCGCTGCGCATCACACGTGTATTATGGCTAGCAGTGAAGGGGTTAATTAGGTAGCTTGTAGGGAGCTTGCAGGGTTAATATTAGATTTAGTGTAGAGCTCAGCCTCCCACCTAAAACATCAGACCCCCTGATCCCTCCCAAACAGCTCTCTTCCCTCCCCCACCCCACAATTGTCCCCGCCATCTTAAGTACTGGCAGAAAGTCTGCCAGTACTAAAATAAAAGCTATATATATTTTTTTTTAATGATTTTTTTAAGCATATTTACATATGCTGCTGTGTACTATCCCCCCTTAGCCCCCAACCTCACTGATCCCCCCCCCAAACAGCTCTATCCCCTCCCACTCTAACTTAATGGGCGCCATCTTGGGTACTGGCAGCTGTCTGCCAGTACCCAGTTTAGAAGAAAAAAATGGTTTGTTTTTTTAATTTGTTGAAATTTTCTGTAGTGTAGCTTCCCCACACACAAACCAACCCCCCCACCCCTCCACGATCGTTTTTTGTGCTTTTGCACAAACATGATTAGCCAGGTTTTATGAAATGATTATGAAATACTTTTCCGTAGTGTAGCGGTTCCCACCCGCTCCCGCCCCGTGCACGCGCCCGCCCGCCACCCTCCGTGCACGCGCGCGTGCCCGTGCGCGCCCCTGACGGTCACGCCCCCGATCCCGCCCCCCGTGACATCACGCGGCACACCGATGGCCGCCCACCCGCCTCCCAATTCGGCTCCCACCCACCAACGATACCGGCCATCGATGTCCGGTGCAGAGAGGGCCACAGAGTGGCTCTCTCTGCATCGGATGGCCATGTGAGGTTATTGCAGGATGCCTCCATATCGAGGCATCACTGCAATAACCGGAAAGCAGCTGGAAGCGAGCAGGATCGCTTCCAGCTGCTTTCCACACCGAGGACGTGCAGGGTACGTCCTCAGGCGTTAACTGCCTTTTTTTTGAGGACGTACCCTGCACGTCCTCGGTCATTAAGGGGTTAATCTTGTGGCTGTATACACATTAACCTTGTGGTTGTAAACACATTAATCTTGTGACTGTATACACATTAACCTTGTGTCTGTATACACATTAACCATGTGATTGTAAACACATTAAGCTTGTGGTTGTAAACACATTAACCTTGTGGCTGTAAACACGTTAACCTTGTGGCTGTATACACATTAATCTTGTGGCTGTAAACACATTAATCTTGTGGCTGTATACACATTAACCTTGTGGTTGTAAACACATTAACCTTGTGTCTGTATACACATTGACCTTGTGGCTGTATACACATTAACCATGTGGTTGTAAACACATTAACCTTATGGTTGTAAACACATTAATCTTGTGACTGTATACACATTAACCTTGTGGCTGAATACACATTAACCTCGTGGCTGAATACACATTAACCTGGTGGCTAAATACACATTAACCTTGTGGCTGTATACACATTAAACTTGTGGCTGTATACACATTAACCTTGTGGCTGAATACACATTAAACTTGTGGCTGTATACACATTAACCTTGTGGCTGTATACACATTAACCTTGTGGCTGAATACACATGAACCTTGTGGCGGTATACACATTAACCTTGTGGCTGAATACACATTAACCTTGTGGCTGAATACACATTAACCTTGTGGCTGTATACGCATTAACCTTGTGGCTTTATACACATTAACCTTGTGGTTGAAAACACATTAACATTTTGTGGTTATAAACACATTAACCTTGTGGTTGTAAACACATTAATCTTGTTGTTGTAAACACATTAACCTTGTGGCTGTATACACATTAACCTTGTGGTTGTAAACACATTAATCTTGTGACTGTATACACATTAACCTTGTGTCTGTATACACATTAACCATGTGGCTATATACACATTAACCATGTGGTTGTAAACACATTAACCTTGTGGTTGTAAACACATTAACCTTGTGGCTGTATACACATTAATCTTTTGGCTGTAAACACATTGATCTTGTGGCTGTATACACATTAACCTTGTGGTTGTAAACACATTAACCTTGTGGTTGTAAACACATTAACCTTGTGTCTGTATACACATTAACCTTGTGGCTGTATACACATTAACCATGTGGTTGTAAACACATTAACCTTATGGTTGTAAACACATTAATCTTGTGACTGTATACACATTAACCTTGTGGCTGAATACACATTAACCTCGTGGCTGAATACACATTAACCTTGTGGCTAAATACACATTAACCTTGTGGCTGTATACACATTAAACTTGTGGCTGTATACACATTAACCTTGTGGCTGAATACACATTAACCTTGTGGCTGTATACACATTAACCTTGTGGCTGTATACACATTAACCTTGTGGCTGAATACACATTAACCTTGTGGCTGAATACACATGAACCTTGTGGCGTTATACACATTAACCTTGTGGCTGAATACACATTAACCTTGTGGCTGAATACACATTAACCTTGTGGCTGTATACACATTAACCTTGTGGCTTTATACACATTAACCTTGCGGTTGAAAACACATTAACATTTTGTTGCTGTATATACATTAACCTTGTGGCTGTATATATATTTATTTTGTGGCTGTATACACATTAACCTTGTGGTTATAAACACATTAACCGTGTGGTTGTAAACACATTAACCTTGTGGCTGTATACACATTAACCTTGTGGTTGTAAACACATTAATCTTGTGACTGTATACACATTAACCTTCTGTCTGTATACACATTAACCATGTGGCTATATACACATTAACCATGTGGTTGTAAACACATTAACCTTGTGGTTGTAAACACATTAACCTTGTGGCTGTATACACATTAATCTTTTGGCTGTAAACACATTTAACTTGTGGCTGTATACACATTAACCTTGTGGTTGTAAACACATTAACCTTGTGGTTGTAAACACATTAATCTTGTGACTGTATACACATTAACCTTGTGGCTGCATACATATCAACCTTATGGCTGTATACACATTAACCTTGTGGTTGTAAACACATTAACCTTGTGGTTGTAAAAACATTAATCTTGTGGCTGTATACACATTAACCTTTTGGCTGTAAACACATTAACCTTGTAGCTGTATACACATTAACCTTGTGGCTATAAACACATTAATCGTGTGGCTGTATACACATTAACTTGTGGTTGTAAACACATTAATCTTGTGGCTGTATACACATTAACCTTGTGGTTGTAAACACATTAACCTTGTGATTGTATATACATTAATCTTGTAGATGTATATACATTAATCTTGTAATTCAGGCAAAACCAAACAACATACTCGGCCAACACAACAGTGGCATCACTAGGGGGTTGCGGGGATGCGGGCCGCACCTGGGTGACACCCTCCAGGGGGTGACACCAAAAAAAAATTATTTTTTTTTTTTTTTAAATTTTATTGAAATTCAAAGAAATACAATGTTGAGATGCATAGATTATTTTATTAGAGGCTGGCATTTGTGAACATTAGTGGGACTGGAGAAGCTGTAGACACACAATTTTTTTGCCCCTTGAGCCAGTGCTGCAATTTCAACAAATAGTTTTCCCGGCTGCTTTTACTTGTTTGTACTTTGCTCCTCCCCTGCCCAATTTCACTATGAATGTTGTGGGCGTGCCGTGGGGCTTGCAAAGTTGCGCTGCTAGCCTAAACCTGCCTGCCTATCTGTGCTCACTGCTCAGTGACATGCGGCCCAGGGCTGTGCACTGACAGACTTGGAACAGAGTCAGAGAGCAGAATTTTCATAGTTTGCGCGCCTAAACCTTTTCTTCAGTGATTTATTTTAGAGTGCTCTGTTTATCTTTCATTTGATGCTCTGCTAAGCCAGGGAGCAGCTCTAGGCATGAACTTAATAATTAATGCAGTGCAGTTTACATATTTTGTATGTGTGTGTCTGAGTTTTTGTGTGTCTCAGTGTTTTTGTGTGTGTGTTTATGTGTGTGTGTCTGAATGTGTATCCGAGTGTTTGTGTGTGCATCTGAGTATGTTTTTAAGTGTGTCTGAGTGTTTGTATGTGTGTTTGCCTGTGTTTTTGTGTGTGTCTGCTTTCTGGGGGGGGGGGGGGGTGACACCATGACTTACCGCACCGGGTGACACCAACCCTAGTGACACCACTGCAACACAATATCAAAGTAGGAGGGAGCAATAGAAAGTTAAAAGTAAAAATAATTAAGAACATTAAGAGCACAGCAAAACAGACCTACATATGTTTTCTGCCTCTTAATCAGAGTTGCAATTGAGGTGTATCTCACACATATAAATTCACAGGAAAGGTAATATGATGAGAGTGGGAGGTGACATCACCGGATAAGGGCAATGCTTATAGCCATTTTAGTCTATGTCGCAGTTAGCAAGTTAGATGTGTTGTACAAACTGTATACTTTTATGCTCTGCAATAAAATAGCATTGTACCTTCTATGCTCTGTCCTGCATCTCATGACATGGTGTCAGAATTTCTTGCCTGCACTTCTGTTTCCTGATCGATGATGATGTCGAAGTTTACCCCACCTGAGCCTTTTGATTTCTCTCAGCCTGCAATTTGGCCCACATTAAGTCAGCAGTTTCAGTGCTTCAGGATTGCTTCCAAGCTGGACAAGGAGAGTGGTGAAGCACAGGTTAATTCTCTTTTATACTCTATGGGGAAAGATGTGGAGCCAGTGTTTAATGCCTTTGCATTCCAAGAAGGGGAATAATTTGACTTTGAAATAGTTATGACCAAACTCAGTGCTCACTTTGTGCCCAAAAGAAATGTGATGCATGAGAGAGCTTGTTTTCACAAACGTGCTCAGCGTGTGGGAGAATCTGTGGAGTAATTTGTGCGCAGCCTGTATGAACTAGCTGAATTCTGTGAGTTTGGTGTTGCTAAAGGAGAGCAAATCAGAGACAGAATAGTCATAGGAATTGCAGATGCTGAGGTCTCACTGAAGCTACAGTTAGAGGATGAATTAGCGTTAGATGGGGCTATTAGTATGGCCCGCCAGAGTGAACTGGGGAAAAAGCAAAGTGCTGATCTGAGGTCTGAGAGTATAGTGGATGAAGATCAGAAGAGCTGCAGTTCAGGAGAGCTGCAGGTGAAAGGCACAGTGTAAGCGGTAGACCAAGGGCAACAGATAGGCCCAGAAGCAGATGGGCGCAGCATGTTCGCTCCACATGGTGTAACCGTACCCATGATCAGAATGTCATATGCCCGCTAAAGATAAAAGATATAGAAAGTGTAACCGAATGGGCTATTTTAAAGTGGCATGTAAAACTAAATACATTAAAGGGACACTGAACCCAATTTTTTTCTATTGTGATTCAGATAGAGCATGTCATTTTATGCAACTTTCTAATTTACTCCTATCATGAAATTATTTTCATTCTCTTGGTATCTTTATTTGAAATGCAAGAATGTAAGTTTTTTTAGATGCCGGCCCAGTTTTGGTGAACGCACTGTGTTGTTCTTGCTGATTGGTGGGTAAATTCACCTACCAATAAACAAGTGCTTTCCATTGTCTGAACCAAAAAAATAACTTAGATGCCTTCTTTTTCAAATAAAGAAAGCAAGAGAACGAAGAAAAATTGATAATAGGAGTAAATTAGAAAGTTGTTTAAAATTGCATGCTTTTTATGAATCACAAAGAAAAAAAAAATTGGGTTCAGTGTCCCTTTAAGGAGATGCCGGTGGATAGTGACCAGGAGGCTCAAGAAGTGTCCTTTGAAGGGTCTGTTGTTGAACGGTCTGGTTCATCTGCAGTATTTGGCCCCATTCGGGACATGATAAATCGGCCCCTATGTGTGAAAATACATTAACATTGTGGCTGTATGAACATTAACCTTGTGGTTGTATACACATTAACCTAGTGGTTGTATATGCAATAAACCTGTGGCTGTATACACATTAACCTTGTGGCAATACACATTAACCTTGTGGCAATACACATTAACCATGTGGCTATATACGCATTAACCTTGTGGATGTATATGCATTAACCTCGTGGATGTATAAGCATTAACCTCTTGGATGTATACACATTAACCTTGTGGATGTATACACATTAACCTTGTGGCTGTATACAGTGGCGTCACTAGGGGGTGCGGGCCACACCCGGGTGACACCCTCCAGGGGGTGACACAACCAAAAAATTTTTTTTTTTACATTTTATTGAAATTCAAAGAAATACAATGTAGAGATGCATATATTTTTTTATTAGAGGGGCCAAAATTTGTGAACATTAGTGGGACTGGGGAAGTTGTAGACACTTCATTTTTTTGCCCCTTGAGCCAGAGCTGCAATTTCCACAAATAGTTTTCCCGGCTGCTTTTGCTTGTTTGTACTTTGCTCCTCCCCTGCCCAATTTCACTATGAATGTT